>NW_009622519.1:346094-360879 GCF_000690535.1 Cariama cristata | reverse complement strand
CCGCCTGTTGCATCTAACCGGTCTCTTGGCCGGGCCTGGCTTACGGGTTTGGCAGTGCCGAGCCCGAAGTGAGCTGCGATGTTAAATCTGCTGAGAGGACTCGGTTTCAAGTTGCGAACTGAGCGTCTGTGAATTGCGTATCTGAACATAACGATGTACGATGTACGTGTATGTGTATTTGTAGCCTGTGAATAGGCTGCTGAAAATACCTATTTGTCAAAATTTTAAGTATGTCAGGAATTACCAGGCTTCCAGTTCTGCGGTGACAGCACTAGTTAGAACTTTCATGTCTTTGACCTCCTAAAATGTGATGGTGTTTTTTAATTTTGCATTTTACTTGTTGAATGTATATAGATTTATATATAAATTTGATTAGCTAAGCTGTGTTTTATGTGGGAATCATGTTATTTTCCTTGAATGACCATGTTAATGCATGTTCTTAATGTAGTATTGTGGTAGTGTAATTTCTTTCATTTAACTTAAAATAGTAGTGTAGTTGTCTAAAGATCTAGTAGGATGATTGACTATACCAATTTTTCAAATAAAGCACTAATGCTCTGGCACTGCGTACTCAAAACTGTACTGCATCTATGGTATCACGGAAAACTTCTGAAGGCAGGGAACCAGGCTTTCAAGATATTTCCCTTAAAGGAAACTGAGAGGGATTTGGCCAATGATTTGAGCAGTGTGGCTGGCTGGATATGGTGAGGGTTTTAAAAACTGAGAGAACTCATTTTGTGCAAATAAAGAAACATTCTTTCCTGATTTTGTCTCTGAGTAAAGAAAGGCAGAAAATGCCATATCAAATTTCACTTGTTTGTTATTTTCTGGCCAGTTAATATTCAGTTGTTGCAAATCGTGTTCCTTGAGGATTATTTGAAATCTGTCTTGAAGAGTCAGTATGAATCATCTTAACTTGGAGTACAAAGTACAAAAGTGTCCCTAAACTTGGGTAAGAACGGTAGAGGGAAATCATTTGACTCTGCTTCTATTCCTCAAGCACCTAGACAGTATTTTGGCAACTGCCCCAAACCCTCGGTTTCTCATGTACAGTTACATCTGCAGAACTTAATTTGAGAGTGTGGAGCTGACGGTGGTGAGGAAAGCCCTAACCTGTATGAGCCTCCTACCCACAGCAGAACCCTGTGCTGATGACTTTGGCTTGGTGTGCAGTGCTTGGTGTGCTTAACCATGTGTGGTGGGAGCCAAAGGAGTCAGCGTGCTAAGCAGAGCCACCTGGCCTCAGAGTGCTTGATGAAATACTGGGGGCTAGCCCATGAGAAATATTTAGAGAAGCTATCCGAGATCCTGCCCGGTGCTCAGGTCTAAGCAATTCCTTCCTTTCTGAGATGACAATCGGAAATTTTCTTCTTGAGTTTAGGTGCTGTTCCTTATTCTAACAAACCTCTGTGCTTCAGCATACTTCTTTGAGAAGTGGAAACAGAGGTTAGATCCTTCCTTACACATTTTGGGTTTCTGCAGTTGTCTCTCCCCTTTAGAGTGCTTCGCATGACAGGTTTGAAGCTGGGTTGTCTTCCTCTGCCCCTGGTGAAGCAGTACCATACCACTGTTCAACAGACACTGAAAGACAAATTGAACTGGAGGAAACACAAAGAGGAGTTAAAACCCGTTAAACCCCCAGTGGTTAGGGTATGGTCCTCCTTGTGTTTTCAGAAGAAAACACTGGCATCTAAATTCTTTGAGGAACCTGATTCATTTACCATCAGGAAACCAAATGGAATTAATATTTGTTCCAAAACCCAATCTCGAGAAGTGGTCTAGACAAAGCGTTAGCTATTCACCTCTCTCAAAACTGCATTTTCTGCACAAAGACTAGCTTGCTGCAATCTGTAGAATTAATAATAAATAATAAAGCAGGGCATTTCGAGAGCTTACATGACTGCCTCTTAGCAGTTGGTTGCAATTTTTGGAAAATTGTTTTAGTCTTTTGGACAAAAATTGTCATCTTAATAATAGCTAAAGTATTTCTTTGTTTCTGGAACTAGGTAAATTGTGAAATTTACATCTGTTTTAATTGGTATGTGAACATAATAAGCTTTTCTGAATGGGCTATGAAATATAAAGTGTCGTAGGCATGCTATTGTTCTTAAATTTGTGGGAAACAAAGTGACTGCATTAGAGGCCGCCTGTGTTTCCCTCCCTTAGTGCATTCCGTATTTCACTTGTAAAGCGGCAGCTTACAAGAAATGTCGCGAGGATTCTTTAGGTGTGCGTAACTGGTGTGATCGACTAGATCCCACTTCCTGCTTGACACGGAGCCTTGTAGATGACTTTGATGCTGCCTGCACTGGGTTGCATCTTGGGAGGTGGGAAGCAGATACTGCTACCACTCCCTCTAATCATAGGAGTCGTTAGTGTCTCGCAGGACAAACCAGTAACACGGTGTGGTACGCATCCTCTCTTTGGCTCCTTTCCATTTCTTCTCCTCAGTTGTATGGGAGTGTACTTTCCATGTAAAACTCAGAAGAATCGATTTTTGTTAGTACAGGACTATACTGCTAAAAAAGAAGAAAAGGATCTTTTGTATTCTTAAATTGAGTTTCCAGTATGAAGCATTCTTCAAGTGTATCTTTACACTTTTTAAGTTTCAGTTGTTTCAAGGATCTGATAGAAAGATAAACAAGACTGACTCAAAGCTGTCTCGTTTCCTGTGTAATGGTTTGAATCACTGAGTTGTCTAGTTCAAGCTAAATATTGGAAGAATGAATAAACAATAGGTGGCTCTTCCTTTTCTTATGATGGTTAAATATGTTTAAAAGGAGTACAGAAAGACAATTTTTTTTTCCACTGTGAATGATCAGTAAATACAAGCAGTATATACATATGCCTTTTAAAATAGAAATGCAATATTTCTCAGGGGTTTCAGTTCAGTTAAAGAAGTGAGGATCAGAATAGTTTATAAATAACTTCTGGATGGAGTTAGTTGTTCTTGTGTTGAGAGGAACTGAATTTAAAGGTGCATGATAGGAGAATCCTTATTCTGAAATGTGAAAGGAACTTGAGAGGTCTAGTTCTGAGCTCTTAAAATCTGTGAGATGAAAATTGTTGGAAGCTGAAGAACACACTGGATAAATATTACGTAGTTGCTTCTGAATTCTTCTCCTGATGTTGGTCCAACTCTTGGTCTCTTGACACGAGTATGAGATTTGTTTGGGGTTTTTTGAAGATATTTTTTTGGAGATGAGACTTTTCTGTGAACATACAGCAGGAGCTGTCGCTTCTGGGATCGTAGGGTGGAGTAGGAAGAGTCAGCGTGAGCGTAGGTTTTGGCCCTGGGCATCGCACGGGGGGTTTGCAAAGGATACTTGTGAGTGCGTGCTCACAGCTATTCCACGTGCCTGAAAGCAGAGCCTCTCCATTCTTGGGTTTAGGCTCGGGTCAGAGCAGAATTCCGTTTGGATCAGCTGCAGCGAGTTTGTAACGGGCTGACGAAGAGAGAAGATGGAGAAGCCGGGAAAACAGAAAAGTTGAGTTCCCTGGGAGGCTTTCAAGGGGTGGTTCCTAGGCAGTGCCCATCTAAGGGAAGCCTAGACAAAGTTTAATAGGGAAGGGTGCCTCACATGGGCCTCTCAGCTAAAATGCATCGTAAAGCCTTTCATCAGGTCAGGACCATTTACTGCCACGTGAGCACCACAGTATTCAAATACTCTTATCGCTTGCGCTAGTATGCAGAGCAGCCACCTTCCTCCACTTGCATCCTGAGAAACTTCCTACCCAGCGGCCCTGTTGTGCAGTTTTCACAGGGGTAGGCCTGTCCCTCAGTACCTTGCTGCCTCTATTTTGACTGAGAGCAGGATAGTTCCTCCTGTACCCTGAGGTTTTAGGTTCTAAGCTCGGCTCTGTGAGGTCTTGGCCATTGTATTTGGTGCAGCAGAGGGGGAAAACAGCCAGCCTTGCTATCCAGTGCTGGTCTTTGCGGGTGGCTCAGTGTGCTCAGGCTTCTGGTGACTGTTTTTTATTGCTATTTTTGTTCTATGTTTTTTACAGAAGAATTATTCCTTGCACTCTTCCAGACGGAGTACAAAACAAGAACCAAATTTCTTTTATCTGTAGAAAGAATTTGTTGAAATATAAAGAGTTACTGATAATTGTTACTGAAGAATGCTCGTTTACTCCAGGGAGTATTTCTGCATTCGTGAGAAAAAAAAAGATTGTGAATTCAGTCCTTTTCTCTGAGGTGTTATTAGTCACCGGTCACTTACAAGTTTACTTGCAAGGTCACTTACACACATCAAGAAGTTAAACAAGCAGGAAATCTCATCAGCAGTGGGAATAAAGCCATTCCCAATCCCATCTCCAACCTAGCAGAATAGGCCAAGTCTTTCTTTTAACAAAGTCAACTGAAGAACCTAATCCAAACCCAAGACTCAGTCTGTTGTCTGAGTTGGCCAAACCCCTGTTCTGTCTCTTGGCCAGTCCTCTTGGCACGTGCTGGTGGTTGACCTCTCAGATACTGGTCTAGGAAGGCTTTTGGTCTGACCCGGCGTGGATATTGTTATGTAACCGTAAAGGCTGTTGTAATCCACATAATAACACAGCATAAAAGCCACTCGGATCACTGGAGCCACGGTGCTTTGCTTTTTTTTTTTCTTAAGCACTAATTGCCCAGTTTTTAAAGCTTTCCTTAGTATAATCTGCACTTACGAAACCACTTAGCTGAACATATAATGTGTGCCAGCTCTCAAAGTCTCAGGAATTTTCTGCAACGAAAACGTTGTTCTGCTGACACTCTAGTACATGTCAAAGAAGTAAGGTAAAACAGTTAATATAGGACTCAATAATAATTTCTAGAAAAGAAATGGACATTCATTAAAGATTTAGAAAGAATCCAAAGACTGAGTGAAAACTAATGTAAGTCTTACTTGACAAGGAGGGGGGAAGTGGGGAATACTGTGAGAGGGCCTTAGTTGAACTTGTGTGCAAAGTTTCCTAAATCAGCAGTGATTAGTTAGCACTCTGGTTAATTTGCCTTGAATTCAGTGAGAGCTGTGAATTAATAAATGTTCATGTTTTGCATTTTAGAAAGCCGTTTTAGTTTTCAATTAGTACCTCAAAAATGAGCTTTATTTCTGTTATGAGGCATGCTTTAGGTGTGGTAGCATTAAGCAAATAAATGCTCTAAGTGAACGCTCTGAAATTAAATTTGAAATACACTCTGCTAGGGCGCAGTTAGATAAAAATTACTGCTAGGGCAGTGCTAGATCCTGTATCGCAAAGGCTGGTGAGCAGTACGTACCTTTAAAAAAAACGCCTTTCTATTGGAATTCAGCTCAATAATGGCATCATTAGAAAACTAAGGTAAACAGGTACTTTGGGGCCCATCTGATACAGCTCTCCCTTAAGAAAGAGCTGCTTATAACATAAAACAATGTTGCTTTTCCCTTCCCTTCAAGGTAATTGCCACAGCTAGGGCCTAATTAACTAAGACGGTACCTTTTTTTCTGCTTGTAGATAAAGTTGCTTCTGTATAAGGATCAGGGAAGAGCTTTCTTTTAAGAAAATCCTCTGCAGAACATTGTGTTTAGCTCCACCCGAAGTAAAGCATTCATTACTGTGTCAGTAGCTATAAAAAGTGTCAAGCTCATTCTGTGGAGCATGCCAGTTTGTCATCTTGAATCATGTCTTTTCAGCTTGGATTACGAACTAGCTCCATTACCTTCTTTGTCCTGTAGATGTTCTGCTGTTCATTTTTTTTCTGTATTAAAAGTAGAGCATTGTGCTAGTGAACGAGAAAATGTGATTTCAGAAGATACGAATTTTCATGAATTTACATGATATTTCTCAGTGATAAGAGATGTGACAGGCTGTTGTTGAATGAAGTGATTCTGTCTTTTGATTGGGCGAAATATGTTGTTTTCCAGCTTTAAATAAATTATGTAAGCGGTCATTAAAGTGGACATCAGTGATTAGTGTCATTGTCAGTCTTCAGGACAAAACCCATAGAAGTAAGTAGAGTGGTTGTAAGTTTTAGAGAAGTTGTCTGGTAGATTATGTTGGAAAGTTTTTTTCCTGATATTTTTCTTTTTTAATGATAAGCCTTTTAGAAACGTAACATTGAATTTTATGGAATCTGAATCCATCTTAAGGAGTTGGAAAAAAGGATGGATTTGCCCTATAGTCTGTAAAGTGCAAACACCTGCTTGCAATTAAAGAAAAATAGACCCATTGCTAAGGCTGCAGGTGTATGCCGTTTCTAAAATTACCCTGTGCTTGCCAGCTCTGTATTGCAAAAATGTTGCAAATTTTAACAAGTAGAGTTTATGACGCTGATACCAGTTCGCAAGTCAGTCTAAAATCAGCTTCATAGTCTTTAGTGAGGCAGAAGGTCTCTGCCTGATCTGTATAGATTTTTTGCTAAGGGAGCAGGGAGGGGAAACGCCCTGCCCTGGGGTGCTATGGTTTTTGTTTTTCCCTAATATACAGCAAGGGGAGTAGCATACAGGCCAGGTGCTCTGGCCTTGCTTTGGACAGGGAGCAGTTGGAAACATGTTTTGGAACGGCACAGAAGAGCTCCATGCCAGTACTTCCCTCCTCCATGGCTGTTTTTTAACTTCACATAATTAATGTATATAGGTTACATTGACTTTAGTCCTTTTATTTTACAACACCAACTTCAGTCACTGCTGCAGCACTTCACATGTTAACTTAAAAAACAGAGGCTTGGCTGTTTGAGGGAGACAGTCCACAGTATGTGAATCTTGGCAATATGCTAAATGTTTTGATAAGGTGGGTTGTGGCTTTTTGAGATAATTTTTATGACTTGCTTATGTTTGATGGGGTTTCCTTTTGGGTCTAATGCCACTTTTCTGAGTTTCCGGACCAGATTTGCTGTTGTTCTGTGACAGTCGTTCTTGAGAAGTTACGACATGCTCAGTGTTGTTGTTATTTTTTAAAAGTCTTCATGTTTTTGAGTTGGCAAGTTAAGACACTTTGAGCACTTGAATGCTTTCCTGGTATATCTGTTGAGTGTAAAATATATGATCAAATGAGCTTGGGCACATATTGGCAGAATAGTTTAAGAAGCTACTGTTGGGGGAATTTAGCATCTCTCTGCTGGTGGTTGCTGCCACCCACTGTAGTTGTCAGTCTTAATCAGCACCCAAAATCTGTCTTGTTGCTAAGTCAAACCCATCTTCTTTGCCAAGTTTAAACTAAGCCATCCCATGTTGCAGTGAGTTGAGGTAGGCACATGTGCTCCATCCCAGCAGTTCCTGTGGAGGTTGTGCCCTCTGGGTGTAACTTTGATAGAAGAGAGGGCAGCTACAGTAGCTGCAATTTAAAATGCCCCATGTTATATGTCTGTGATAGATGTATGCCTGCTATCCAAAGTGCACGTTTAGGTATCTCACTGGGAAAAAAGATACTGGAAAGGGAAGTCCTCAAATTCTTTTTCTAAACAGACTTTTTTGGCAATTTTCAGCAGACAAACTCAATGTTGTGGTGGTATTGTTTTTTCCATACCTACTTGCACCTATGGACGGACTTTCTTGCAGCCACCCTGTTCTTTGTGAATGCTTTTTACTCCCTCTGCTCTGTTTTTGTTTCATTCCCTTGTTGTTCTTTTCTCTCCTGTGTGTTTGCTCATCTTTCAGGATAAAAATAGAGGGAAAACATCCAGGCCCTCAGAAACAATGTGACCATCACAGGCCAAGGCCAAATCAGAAGTTCCTGTAAATCATTCATGCTGGGGTTGTCCTCTGTGGGAAAGGAGCACTGGGAGGGAAAAATAATTTACAGAGATGGAAAATCACAGTATTACTAAACAGAATGTGGTTTTACTACTGCCCACACCTTTGAAGACATGTCCTGTTGTTGCCTCTTTAGTTTGAGAGGCTTGGGCAGGTGGGGGTTATCAGGTCGTTAGGCAGGTGAGAGAGAAGGCTTTGCCTCTCAATAGATCTGGTTGTTACAGCTTCCCTTAGTTCTCTCCAGCTTTTGTATATACACCTGGCTGGTCTGGACTGCGTGTCCTTGAAGAGGAAAAAAACCTGCTTTGTTTAATTTGGCAAGGAAAATTAAGTATCCAGGATGAGACCGAGCAGGACTGTGTATCAGACCTGGGCCTTGGAGGACGTTGTGGTGTGTGTGGTGTCCAGGAGTAGGTTCTCAGCCACATAGTTGCTGGTGAGTGTTTTTTAGCTTTGAAATTTGTCCGTTTCCTCCATTAGGCTGATGCACGTGGGCTTAGAAGTGATGAATATATTCATGGTGAAGAGTCTGAAGCTTGTGTTGCACTTGCAGTATTTCAGCCTTAAGAAAAATTAGACTGTAATGCATCAAATCTCAAAAGTTGGACTGTCTTCCTAAGGAGAGGGAGAGCACCTTGGTTTTGCTTTAATCTGTGATTTTGTCAGTCATTAGAAAGAGTTGTATGCTTTGGAAAATAGTAAAAATATTTGAATGTAGGTATGACGGAACAAAAAAAAAGTCGATCTGGAAACTTGTAGCAGATTTAAATGAAAATATGATTGCTTAGAAAATGCTGCTTCTTCAAAAAAAATCCCACTATCTTGCAAACAGGTGGAGGGAGCGTGTTGCCAGGTCACCAAGGACTTGAGAAAAACTTTTTGAAGTATCATTTTGGCAGTGGGTCACTGTTCTTAGAAATCCATCATGGGGCTGAGTTTAAGGCTTATGTGGATTAACAGACTGTGAATGCTGCGTAGTTTCAGCCGTTGAAACCACATCAGTACTCTGAGAACAAACCAGTTTAATTTACATTGTCAATACTTTTTCCCTGTTAAAATATCAGGTTGTATGTTCTCTTTGTTGAAAAGGCCTGGTCCAATTGACAAGCTCGGTTACAAGCCGAATGACTGTTTCTCCATAGCTTTTTTCAGTTCAACTCTTCAGCCTGCAAGCTTTTCTGGAACAAAGCTGACTTTCTTCCAGTCTGCTCTTAAACACTCTTGCTCTGTGGTAATATTACTGTACTTTTATTTTGCCTCATTTTTCTTTATGCTTTCAGTCATTTCAAAACACAGTTTCAAATTTCTGTTGTGCCTCTTGCGTAGCTCTTCCCTTTTCCAGGAGATTCAGCACCTCTGCTAAAAGAAATAAAACTACCTGGATGTTTTGTATCCTTTGTTTTTTCTTTTACTGCTAGAAGTAAAAGGATCTAATGCTAAAAAAGAATTTGCAAACACTCCTCTGTCCCATGGCCAATTTTTTTTTTTTATGCAGCACATCTGTGTGTCTACCAACACCTTCACTGCTCTTCCCCTGGGGTTCTGTAGGGTAGCACCTGAGGGAGAAGGCTGCCCTCCATGAGGGGTAAGGAGCTAGCTAGTCAAGCATGAAAAATTATTGTTGGCACCTGTTTCTATCCTCTTACTGCAGTCTTTTGCTATGTTTTATGGAGAAGTGGGGCTCAAGTTTTTGTGTAGTTAATATAACGAACTGAGGAAATGTCTGTGTTACAGCCTTGAATCTCATGTGTAGGAACTTGGTCCTCTGTTCAGACGAACTTTGCTGAGAGCCTAGAGCAAGACTGAAGGAAATTTGAACCTAGATAAGGATAGTATGGTTTAAGAAGAGCTGAAATGTCTTCTCTGTCTTGGAAGGACTGATCCATCTGTTGCAGAGCCCAAGCACCTGAGGACTGGTGGCCATTATCTCTAGGTAGTGCTTAAGTAGTGTAACCTGCTCAGAGGGAACTGATGACTGGAGATGCCCTCCTGGAAGGTTGAGATCTGATGCCTAGCAGCTTGAAAGACCCGTGAGAAGGGTTGTGTCTATATCTGGTGTAGGAATCATCACGATTGACCTAGCAGAAAATGAGTTTTAATGTGTGTATTTAAGAAGTAGAAGTCCTTCAAGCTGCTGTCCTGGATGCAAATATTATTTTGAAAATGTGGCTTTGAGACTCAACAGAAATGATTCTTTGTGTTCACTTATCTGGAAATTTTATTTCCCTTCCTGCCTCTGTTAACCACTTTCATATGTCTGTAACTGGAATGTGTCTTAGGCATGAATTCCTCTTTTTTTAGTTGCAAAAATATGTTATATTTTGGTGCAACATATTTGTATTGCATATAGGGCTTTTTTTTTTCTTTTAATTGATGCTATAGGTTGCTGTCAGTCCTGAGGATTTGTCTGTAGTGGACAGGGTTCATGTCTGCAAGT
Source organism: Cariama cristata (assembly GCF_000690535.1). Lineage (NCBI taxonomy): Eukaryota > Metazoa > Chordata > Aves > Cariamiformes > Cariamidae > Cariama > Cariama cristata. The sequence continues at coordinate 350,733 of NW_009622519.1, read as the reverse complement.
TTAGTAAAATTAGGTGAGATTTTCATCTTTTATACAACTAGATTTTTATCTGGAGGCAAGCACAATACAGTTTACATTTCACCCCCACATCTTGCCTATATAGCTCACTGCTTACTCCTCTTGTAACTGATTTGAGTCTTTCATAATATAACATAAAAAAAAAGAACAGAGCTTTTTATTTGCACAGTTCTGACCAGGCACTAAGCAGCAAACAAGTGAATTAAATTAATGGAATGATGACACATCTTCATCCCAAGCTTCTTCCCTTAAAGTCAAAAATATTTTGTCTTTTCATATGCATGGATAATTTTATGCTATGTACAAAAGAGCAAGCTGTGTCTGGAGAAGTGACTTTGGGAGCAGCTTTGGGCAAGCCCATCACCTTTTTATATCTTTCTTTCTGTCACTATTTAAGCTATTGCATTAAACTTAGAGACATTTACCTATAAAGCATTTCACAAATATTGAAATGTGATAGAGAAGTGTTGTGTGTCAGTCCCTTCTGCATTATACAAGACGGCACCCGCTGCTGTCTTTCTGTAGTCATTATTTGAATTGAGCAGTAGTTACAAACTTTTTTTAATCCTCTTCAAGTAAATTAGTTTAATATAGAACCTGATAGGAGAATGTGCCGTATTCCCCTACAGTTGTATTTTAGACCTCTCAGTATGGAGGGCATGGCAGTGTGAACTCAGAAAGCAGCTGCTCTGCCCTTGCCGTGCAGATTATTCAAGTGGAAATTCTAAGTCAGCAGTTTGGCTTTTCTAAGGTTTATAGCATATCATCATTCACTTTTTCACAGAAAGTGTCCATATGTGAAGAAAAACTTGGGTATGCCAACCTTGTTATAATGCTCTGTGGACATTATGAAATCCGCTTCAAATTTGTGCAGTTAATACAAAGCTTGCTTCACTGAGAATTTTTTTTTCCTCATTGTACCTTTTGTTTGCAGTTCTTTAAATTAAAGTGTTTACAAGGAAGATGGCATTGATATCTTCTTGAAAATTAGTTTGGCGTTATTACTATTGATGCATTTTAAAATAAAATTAGGAATTAAGATGTCAGTCGAGACAAGCAGTCTTGTTTTGGATGGAGCAAACAACTGGACCACATTAGCAATTAATCTGGTAGCTCCTCCCTCCCACTTCTCTCTGGTGCAGAGAAAAGTTTCTCTAAATGGAACTTGACAGTGTTTGTAAGCAATGTGTAACAGAAACAAGCAAAGCCCCTCCTGAAACAAAAGCCTCTGATGCCTCAAAAGCATCAAACAAAACCCAAACAATTCTATCAACATTGGTTTCAATTTCAATCCTTTTATAAATAAAGCTTTCTGTATATGCTTTCTGTTCTTGTTGTAATAGCTATGATTTGCTTGTGTTTAGGATCTTGAAGGCTTGTGAGCAGACAAAAGGGATCATATGCTTTTGATGTCTCAGATTTGAAAGTAAATCCTTGTGAGGAGAATTTATGTCTTTAAGCGTAGAGAGTTATCGTTTGAGTGAGGATGCCATTCTTCATCATACAATTTTTTTTCCTGAGGCGCTCTCCTTCAGTTTCTCTTTTAAATATGGAAAATTCTTATATTTTAATAATAGGAGATGATCTTGCATTTCATGAGGACGTTATTGAATGGTCTTATTGGAACATTGCTTCCTGGACACTATTATTAGGGTAGTAGCGGAGAGATATGACAGCTGCTGAGTTTTGTTCTGAGTGCCTGGGTGGGTGGGTTGGGGTGGCATTCCCCGAGTGACAAGCAGAGGCCCTGGGGGATGCCAGGAAGGAATTTTACTTGGAAAATAGTTGACGTTAGCTCAGTGGTTTGTGTTTCTCTCTCCTCCCTCCATCTCCCTTGTGAGAGGTCTTAGTAGTGTGACTTTTTGGATGGTTCTTGCCATGGCCTGCCAGAGATTGCTGCCTACTTCACCTCATTTGATGTCTTTACCAGCCTGTTCTGGTGAAAATTTATAGAGCAAACTTACGGGAATGTTCTAGTTTGAATATTAAGGAAGGGCAGGAAAGGTCCAATAGCATGGGTTTTAGCACATGCTAACATGGAGACATGCTCAGTGTTTCTGAGAGAGTTTGGGATAGAGCTACTAGGACAGCATAAAGGCTGAATCAAGTCCTCTCTGAAGTATGTACCTCTAATCCCTTGCTAGGCTTTGGAAAATCTATGGTTTAGATTTTTAAAATAATTTTTCCTTTGCTTCCATGCATCTGCCATTGCTCTTTCCTACTTGGTAGTAATTTATTAAGTAAGAGTAATTTACTCAAAGAGCAAGTACAGAACGAATACTGTCTGGTGATGGCATTGCCACGTACCACAGATGCTACAGAGGAGAGGGTTCCCTGCTGGTGAGTTAATGACAAACCCGGCAGGAATGTCGTTCCTAGGCTTTTTTCTTCTTTCCCTGAAGTAAACTGCCATCTCTCCTAGTTGCATCCCTCCCTTACAAAACCTCCGGTGTTACCAATGTCAGTTGCATTTTTTACTCACAGGAGAGCAATTTGTGGGGTGAAAAACAGGGCTTTTGTAGCTCTAAAAAGTGGCGGATGGAATACATTGATGCCAATAATTATTAACATCAGAGAAAGACAGCACATCAGTTCTCTTCTGAGGAGGGATGTGGTGGGGTTTCTTGCTTGTTTGGGGTTTTTTGGTTTGTTTTTTTTTTTTTTTGAAGTTACTTATTCAGGGTTGTTTTGCTTCCAGAGAGCAGTTTACTTCAGCCTTTTCGATTGAAGGATTCTCTAACCTTTTCCAGGAAAAAAGAAATCCATACCATTTTGTGCAACATTGTAGTATTGCTGTGACAGCTTTCATTTATTGAGCATGAATGAGTGAATTTGCACCTATGTTTTCCTTTTCCTCTGTGTTTTTTGTTTGCTTAAACCTGTTGGGTTTGGTTTCTGGCAGTCAGTCCACAAATTGTCTTTTGGTGCTTTCTGGATCAAAGCCTGCAGGAACATTTTAGTGGTATGTGCAGTATAAGGAGCTGAGAATTCCTTGGTGTCAGTAAACAGTTTAATTAATTTTTGTTTATTTTCTTAAGTTATAATGATGTTTTGTCTATGAGCTGGTTTAGTGTTTTCTGGAGTGGTTTGGATTCCAGTAAGATGCATAGTTACTGTTGTAACGGAATAAATAATGAATGTGATGGGGAGAATCAAGAGTTGTTGCTCTGTGTCTGAGTAAAATGGAGCGTATCTACCTGGCAATGACTAATCCTTCTGCATACTGCTAGTGATATGAAATAATTAAGGAATTTCCCTTCTACCTGAATTCCTGCTTTAGCCTATAATCGTACAGTGAACAGCTTGGTGTAGTAGGGATTCTTGATAGCCAGAAGTTGCTTATTTAGGAAAAACCCAGTAGAAGGAGCTATGTGCAGGAAATGTCATCAGGAAAATTAAAGGTGAGTTTGCTTACTTATGATCAGCCGAGTTACAACCCATTTTAAATTCTTGGTAATGGTTTCCAGTGTTCTGTTTGTAGTATTGTTTTTTTTTTCCGTCATTTAAATTGTGTACACTTTAAAATGCATAAATACGAGATTAGCCTTAAAAATAAAAAACCAAACCTCTTAACCTATATAGCACTTAAAAAAATATCCAAAGTGTGTAAAGCGTTTTAAATGCTAGCCTTTCAACATCCTGCAAAGTAGGTTGGGCTGCTAGTTCTGTTTACAGATGGGTGAAGTGAGAAACCAAGTGATTAGATAAGATTGCACATCAAGTCCCTATTGGAGATGGAGTTAGTTATTAGGAGGCCCTGACGTTTAACTTTAGCATTAGAATATTTGGTTTTGTAAGATAGCATGCTGATGTTGGGATTGTGTTGTGAATTGTGTGACAGTTTCAGACTACGCATTTAATTCCCTAAGCAGTGATCAGAACTGGTTTTGGCATAGGTACTTGCAGATTTGAAGATGATATGTTGGATTTTAAACGCCTGACTTTAGCATGTAGTCATGTTAAATGTTCCAGCGAGGCAGTGACTGCATCTATTTGATTTTTTTTGTCCTTTCTGGAATATGAAGGACCTGGGATTGTTCTTATCTTGGTGCCCTATTAGAATCGGGACTGTGTGGGCTTCTGCTGGCTGGAAATGTACCCCAAATCCAGCAGTCAATTCCAGAACTACATCTAGTCAGGCAGTAATCTACAGACGCAGTACTAGTTGTAGAGTACAGTGGCTTTGGCTTATCCAAACCTCACCTTGTGCCTAGCAGTCCTTTCTGACCAAAGGTGCAGATGGCTGTCCCACCCTGTGCTCGTGCTAACGCTGCTGCTGGCGGGGGTCTCCTGACTGCGTCCTGCCTCCCTGCGCCTGCTTGCTTCCATCTGCCTCGGGTGCAGGCATAGCCAGCTGTGCTCTGCCAAGCTTACTGCCAGTTTTGGTTCACTTTTCTCCTTTTCCTATCTCAGTGACCCTACCAATTTAGTCTCTGTCCTAACAGACAGTTACTACTGAGACCAGTCCTAAATTTAGCCCTGAATTGTTCCTTCTCGACCCATCCTTAGTCCTAATTTGGTGACTGCAGCCTTCAGCAGATACAAGCCAAGAAAGGAAATTTTCCCTGCTGATGCTAACATCTCTCATCGTTTGGCAAACACTCGCTGAACCCAGCAACGA
>NW_009622519.1:303687-346063 GCF_000690535.1 Cariama cristata | reverse complement strand
TTCCTGCTGGCTGCTACACAGACCTAAAAGTAATTGACTGAATTTTTTGAATCCTTCTTTTTCTGTATCTTGACAGTGGTAACTAATAACAAATAAAAATTATCTGAAAACCCTGCAAGTGAATCCTAACTCAAGTCTTGCCCTAACACAAACCAGGTGGCTCCAACTGAACTGAAATATAAATCTTACTTGCTTAGTTCCAGTGTTTTACATTGATTAATTATGGACAGATGTCTTAAATTAGGGTAGCGTGAATCTTTGGAAACCAGGAGCGAAGATTATAAATTGTATGTAAAACCAGTGTGACTTTTGTTTACGCCAATGGCAAAGAAGATGACAAAATGAGAATCAGAAGCAAGCTGGGGTTTTTCATGGGCAACAGCCAGCAAGCCAGCTTAATTGTAAGTTGCCAATAGTCACAAAGTTTTCAATTTTTAAGGTAATTTGGTATTAGTAATATCACTTGCCTTATAAAGTGCTTTGTTAATCTCTGTTACTAATAAGGAGAAGAGGATGGTTGTGCTCTGAGTTCCCATCAGACCAAGAACGCAAGAGGAATGTTTATGCAGAGGTTCCCAGTTGCAGATGCCTGCTTTGAGATTTGCTCTCTGAATTGAGACAGATAACTGGGAAAGATTTCTCCCCTTCCTGCTCTTGCTAACCTTGTATGAGAAAGAAAACATGAGTGCTTTTCCTTTCCTTTTGTATCGTATAGCTAATTGTATGTGAACGATTTCTCATCTGTCTTGATGGCACTTTGTTTAAAGTTTTAAATACAGGAGGAGTAGATAATGATTTTACTGAGAGAAATTAATTTCTGTGGGAAAAACTCTGTTCATTACCAGAGTGTAATTAGAAAATCACCATCTATTTTCTGCCCTCAGTTCTGTGTAATCTATGCAACTGTGAACATTGTTCAAAACTTAGGTTACCTTACCTTTGTCCAAGGTTCCCAGGCTGGTCTTTGTTATGTTTTACCTTGTTTTGGTACAGGTTGCTGTGATGTAGAAATAGGGGGGATCAGCATGTGATACTCAGGTCTGGTTTTAGTTTGCTTCTGTTATTGCTAACTCTATACTTTAAATAAATAAGAGATCAAATCACGTGTTTTTAGAGAGTGGGCTATGCTGGAGAAAAGCCGTAATGTTGTGTTGTGGTTTTTGGCCACGGGAATAGAGAGGTCTTTGCAAAGGAGTGAATCTGACCTTCTTTCTGTTTTTTTTTAGAAGTTTGTTTCCCTTCAAATTTCTGTCTCTTTTTGACATCCCAGTGCATCTCTTCTTTCTCTTTCGTCACCCCACAGTTATACAGTACTTTTGTGAGCATTCTCATGGACAGTAACATATATTAGTACGAGCTGCAGATCCAGCTTTAAATGTGCCTCTAAAGAAGTAAAGATGAAAAAAGAAACAAGTTATTTGAGATGTACTGAGGGCTTATGTTCACCTAGACGCACATTTGCATTCTGAGCCTCACACATGCTAGGTACAAAAATGTGATGGCAGAAGGTAGAAAAACCCTGCTGGAGCTTCCGGAGAAAAAGCTAATGATGCTTTGCAGCACTGTGCCTGGGGTTACGTGTTCTCTCTCGCTGTCAGCGCAAACTCTGTCGTCCTCAGTTAGTACAGCTTCTGTAAGGGCCAGAGCCTGTCTGTGAGAGACTTCGTCCTGTGCTGAAGGTTTTGGTGCACGGTGGCAGGCGCTGGAACTCTCTCCTCCTTCTCCACCTTTTTTCCATCTCCATCCTCCCCTTGGCTTTCAGGACTTCTGTCTGTGATTTGGTGACATGGTATCTTGGGTGTGATGGTAGTTTGTATGCTTAAATGGCTTTCACGCTGTGTACGTTTGAATTTTCGTGTTACCATGCTGTTGGTATGTCACCTGTCGTTAGCACAGGTTGGTTTGGTATTAGACTCCAGATGTAGGGATGTCTCACACAACCTGTACGTGCCTGACGATTGCAGAGCCGTGCTTCCCGCTGTTTGCTCTCCCATGTCCTTGCAGAACGCTTGCTTTTGCTGCCTGCTCTGCATCTTCTCCTGGAAGACGTAGCTGTCATTTCTATTTAAACAATTATTTGTATAATCTCTCTTTTCTGTGCACTGAAGCAAAGGAGTTGAAGTATAATTATAGCAGACCTTTTATTGTAAGGTCTCTGGGGAAAGTGGATATTGTGTCCTGCTTGCACGTATGAGGCTGCACCATGTATCCACTATACTGGACTCTTGCTTAATCAGATGTGCTGATATGCTTTCCCTTGAATAATTTTCCTTATACTCTTAAATTAGATGCTTATGCCTGAAACGTTGCCTGAACATTTAATCACTTTGGATGGGTATTTCTGCCTGAAAACTGTAGTATTACGAGCATTGTTCATATTGTGATCCTTTGAGCTCCTGCTGGTATTTGTATATGCGCTCATGTGTGGCATTCTGATATCTGTGTACCCCTCAGCCATGACAGGAAACAAAGGGAAGAAAAATTTACTAACCAGAAAAGCTTGTAATTCAGTCCATGTACTTTTGAGATGCTGTCCTTTCCTAGACAGGGCTATTATTTGAATTGCAGGATTTAAAGTTGAGGGCAGAATAGCCTGAAGCACTCTGTGAAACTAGCAGAGAAACCTTCACAACTGGTACAATTAAAACCAGTATCATTTCTGTAGCAGTCATCATGTAGAAAGAAAACCTCATACATTTGGTTGTAAACATGACAGGCAGTATTTCTTACACATCACGGGTCACTGAATTCCTGATGGTACTCTTAGAGGCTTGCTAGCCAGCGATTATTTATGTAGAGTAATTTCTGGAGAAAAACTGTCAGCAAAACTACAAGCTTCAGCTGAGCTGGATTTATTATGAACCACGGCCTCCACTGGGGCTTTGGCAAGTGCACCTTTTTTGAATAATGTGAAAGACCTTGTCAAGCTGTCTCTGATAATTAGGTCTGACATAGCTAATACCTGAAATACAGGCAGCACAGTCATGTGGCCAAATCATGGCTTGTCAGCAGTGAATGTATTTGTTTTGAGTTGCCTCTGTTGTTTTTGGGAAGGGAGCACTGTATAAAGAACATCTAGAAAAGTTTTGTAGATGCTTTGTCCATAAAAGATTATAATTCTTCTATGGCAAATGGTTACTTATATATTTAATTAGAGTATGAGATTGTTCCTTGTTTGATAAGAAGAGATTGGTAGATGTGCAGACAGTGTCAAATTCGGCAAACAGGTTGGTTTTGAGTATCTGATAGTCGCGGGATGTGCCTATGTTGTCAATCCTTCCTAGTGCTGAGGGAATTCAGGTGCAGCAACATTTAAGCATGTATCTTTTTTTTGTTTATTATTGACTGCCAGTGTTTCCCCTCTTTTTTGTTTTTTAATGGATTGCAACCTTGGATTAAGTAACACTGTCATGCAGTGTAGTAGGTGCTGCTGTTGCTTTCTTTAATGGCAAGGGAAGTAATTTAGAAGAAGAAAGCAACTAAAGCATGTGTGCAGAAATGTCCCTGTGCTTGATAGCTGAAACTACAGGTAACATGAGCAAGATAATTTAATTGTCGCATTAGCTAAAAGAATCCTCTAGCAACCTGAGACTTTTACTGGCATCGTTTCTGCAGAAGAAATACACAATGTGCAAATGCTGGCTTTTAAGTTTAAGAAAAAGCATAAAGAATTATTTTCTGTTCCCTTGTTGCCTTCCTGTGTTCTGTAAATCAAAATTTTCTCATTTTATTAAGAAATTAAAATATATTTAGCTTGCTATAAATGAAAGAGAGCTGCTTTAAAGCAGTTCAGATAGAGATTATTCATATTGTAAGCAAATTCCTAAGAGAGACGCTGGGAAGATAAGTACGTGATGCAATCAGGAGTAAAGAGTCTTTTCTCCTTTCCTTTAAAAGAGCTTTGCATGGGTGTGTTTTGTTGCTTTCTAGCTTTAAGACTTTCTTAATTTTAATTTCCCACTATCAGAGGAAAAGTCTCTGCATTACTGTGGCAAAAAGGCTAAATGGATATAGTCAGAAACAGCTGTGGTTGCTTTCAACCAAATGTGGCCATTTGCTTAACTGTCTTCATGATTCTTTCCTCCCCTTTTTGATTTGGTTGGCTATGTCTTCTTTCTAGCTCAAAAAAAAGTTTACAGTTCAAGGAAAGAAGGGGTTGGAACGGTCTTTGGCATTTTTCTGAATTACACATTCTTGCAGGTAGCAGGAATCGCACAAGTTGAGCAAAACAACTTTGTGTATTCATGTTTTGCTTGGAGCCACAGAAGGGATTATGAAATTCCTGCAGTCGAATGAAACTTCAAATATGGAAAACAGAAATGAAAAAAAATGTGATGAGCTTGTGACTTGTGTTATATGTAGTTTCCTTTTTTCCTTTGGTATTTCCAGTTTTCTCAAACTCCTTCAAGCCTTGGACGCAAAGAGAACTTGAATGTCTGTGGCTGAAACCCCCTTGAAAGCACAAAGAATGCCAAAGAAAAGCTAGGTTTGCAGCTGTCTAAAGCAACTTCCAGCTGATAACCTGGCGCTCTCTCACCCTATTCTTTATTGTACAAACCTGGCTGCTAGATTGCTTCGGTGCTGCGCTATGAGCAGCCAGAGATTCCTTTGGTCCAGCGAATAGGAGGTTAGTCAGGCTTCACTGAAGAAGTGTTAATTCTAGTTTGAGTCATCAAATAAATAGAAGATAAACTGGAACAAATGTTTGCATCTTAGTCTTATTTGGTCTGTTTGGCTGTGTCACAGCATATTATTTAAGTTGGATCACAGGAATTGGCACTGTGATTTCCTCCCTCCCCAATGTATTGCTAGCTCTTCTGTTTTTTTCCTTTTGTTGTGTTTTTGTTTCTCTCTGATTTCTGTGACATTGTTAGACTTCTTTTTTTTCTTTTTTAACCAAAGTATAAAACTTGTCAGGGAAAGGGAGTTTCTTAGTAGTGTATAAATACTAGGTACAGAAATGAAGAAATGATCCATGAGAGAATTAGTGCTATAAAAATATTAGAATATTATTTATACAAGCATCAACACCTTTTTTTCTGAAGATGGCTGGATATCCTGGGAAGTGCTATAATGCCTTCTGGTTTTGCCAGTTCATATCTAGCTAATCCGTGCAGTATGAAGAGGGTGAGCAGAATGGATAGGGAAGCAGATTGCCTGATCCTTAGTGAAATTTCCCTCCCTGCAATTATTTGAATCGTATCAGTGCCGCAGAAGAGGATACCAACACTTGTAGAAGTTCCATACGTTGTTTAACTGTCAAAGAGGATATAGTGAACCGGTGACACAGCATGGTATGTGAGAGTACAAACTGTGACCACAACTTCTTTCTCTCATTAAAGGCTAATACTTAGAAAATGGTGGAGGAACTTCAGGAACCGCTATGAGAAAATTAAACTCTTTCCAGCTTTCATGAGTCCTAAGTTACTAACATAAGCCCCTTAATTGCTAACTTTTAGAAGTTTTTAATAACTATTGACTTATCTCACATATTTGCACAGTGTGAATGTGACTTGATCGGCATGCCTTCATAGCATGATGAAGAATTTGGCAGCTGGATGATTAAACATCTACTTAGTTGCTTGTGATCTAGGTCAGATACGAATCTGGTGATCTGGATAATAAACCCCCAAATTGTTGGCATTTACCACGCAGTAGACTTTCACTGTAATTTACAGCTTGCTGCATTTGTCTAACATTATGTAGAAGTGAATGTAGAGTTTCAGCATCATCCATTTTTGTTCTGTTGTAGTATTAAAAAGAACTTTTAAACAGAATTCTTGAAAAATGTTACTGTGAAATACAGCCAGGAAATGAAACAAAATTATACATGAAGACACTTGCATTAATATGAGGTTATGTTACAAGTTTGGTTCATTCAACATTTAAAATGAATGAAGATTAGTGATGAGGATACTAATTTTTTTTTATATGTAGTTGAAGCTACTGCTTTTTTAACCTTGCTATATGGAGTTATCACAGTTAAGATTTATAGTACCTATCTATTTCTTATAATGGAAGATCTGATTAAATATTTGTTCTGCTTTCAAGTCATATTGGGATTATGCCAGTGAGTGTGGACTGATTTGCCTGAAAAGATAGATCCATCAATCCTGAAAGTGCTGTTTTTTATAATATAGATGTCTTTTTCAAAGCTTTTAATTGTGGTTTTGTGTATCTTTTTCCTGAAAAATAACTAATGCTCTGTTTAACATATAAACAGTGTACGTTCTACCCACTGTTTTAAAAACCAGGTGTTTAAGATTCATAGGTACATTCCAGTGAAATAGCTGTACACTGTTTCGTTACCAGTGTACCTGTAGCAGAAGTGGTGAGAGTAAGTCTTAGTGAACTGAATGGCTGAGTCTGTTGTTCAGGAATGGACTTGAGCCTGTTGATGCCCCAGAGGCTGCGGTACCTTGCCGTGTAATAGCTGGGGCACAGTGTGAGTCAGTGACTGACAGACTATACATGGGCTGGAATGTAAAACAGTCTCTTGACTCCTGTTCTTCTGCTTTGTGCACGAAGCCGACTTTCCTAATCCAGTATAGTTATTTCTACTTTTAAACACAATTTATGCAAACCTACTTGAGTACTGGTAGACATGCATTGCTTTCATTTTTTTAAAATTTTGTCAGGGCATTTCAGTAGCATGGAATCATTGCTACCTGCTCCTTCAAAATTCCTACCTAACGGCAGCTATTATGAACTTGGGATGCTCAAACTGTTGCACGCATATGGAAGCTAGGCTGGTAGTTTACAGCTAGGACTATGCTGAGAGACCTTTGCGGCATGCAGATACCTTTCTGATTTGGGAAGAAGATACGGCCCAGTGCTGCGGCAAGGCTGCGGCCAACCAAGGGACTCTCAGCCATGTGGTGCGTGCATAGGACACCAACATGCGTGGCACTTGCCAGCTGCTGAGCCACTATAAATGATGTCATCAGAGTCATCCTTTGTGTACATCTTGTTGGGGGTTCATGACTTATCTTTAACGAACAGCAAGTTAGACTTGCTTCATGTCTGAACCCAGTTTTCCTTGCAATACTGCCACATCTGTTTGCTCTGGTGGTTTTTAAAAGAATGCACATGATGGATCGCTTCCTCCATGTGTGCTGCGTGTCCTTGGCAGTCCTTTTCCCATGGGTGCGGGATTTGCCCAAGCCCAGGGGTGACTGTTCGCATCTTGGTCCCATGTTTAGTTGTGGAGTTATGTTTGCATGTGCGGGAAGTAGCAGAAACAAAGGTAGTGCCGCACATTGATCAGGGATTTCAGGTATGTCTATTGAACGTGCTATTTTGCTTAAATTACCAACTCGCTGTTTCTAATACACAGTCTTTCCTGGAAAATAAATCCTGTTGGTGTTATGTATACATGCTTTATGTCAAAAAATAGTGTCTCAGATCTGTCAGTGTTTAAAAAAGAAAAATTTGTTATTTTGTTTTTTTAAATCTCTGCGCACATCATCTCCTAATGTTACTAGCGCGGATGGGAATAATGGATGTGAAGACTTGTGGATACATATGCCTTATGAAGTACTGATTTGGGGCGCTAACCGAGTAACAACTTTTCTGCATATATTTCTGCCAGTTACACCCTTTGAGAAGTGAATTCTATGTTTCAAAGTGCTTTTTTGTTTGCACTAAATGCACTATCATGTTTTCCCTGGTCTACTTTTGGAAATACTTGGTGAACTGGGGCAGAGAGGTTTTCTTTCTGTGTATGGGCCTTTCCCCAGCTCTACTGTCACATGTTGCCGGGGTTATCATCCTGGTTTGAACTTTGTTCTGGCTTTTGAATGTGTTAAATCCTCCGGGATCAACAAGACAGCAGTTAATGAAAGTACAGGTCATCAGTGTTTAGCTTGGAAGTGGAAACTGTCTGTGTGAGGGGAGGTGTGTTTCATGTTACTTCATAATGTGGAAGCAAGGGAGCTGGCTGGACTTTTGTGTGCTGCTCTTCAGAGCTGCTTTCACCTGAATGAATTGGCGGAGGAAGGCGGGGAGCTAAATGATCTTTCATGTTTCATGGTGCAAGTGTAGTTCAAGATACTGTTCAGTGCAACACTTGCGCACAGTATCTCTCCGAATGCCTTATGTGAGTAATTCTCCTCATGTTTGGATCATGATTAGGTGGCATCTTCCAATGTGAGGAAAATAAAATAAAGTTTCAATTCTTTAACTCACGAGCACTTTGTTGGGCTGCGTGCTTTTGACTGAAGCATAATGCGGTGATAGTGACATAAAGTGTAGCTCATCCCGATACTCTAGAGTGCGCGATGAAACAAAGAGATTATGGAATTGGAAAAGGTGAGATTACTCAATGTTTTACAATAATCTTATGCCAGTCTTTTGAACTATACATTGATTATTTTAATTTGGGTCTGCTTTAAGCATGTTTATGTAATGAATAGATTACACTGTGTACAGATATGCTGTGTATCTGGCAATACATTTTTGTATAATTAAAACTAGCCATCTATGTGTTGAGTCAGGCAGATACTCTCCAAATTTGTGCCTGTGTCCTGCCTTCATTTTTCTTTATTCTTCTCTGTTTCCATTGTATTAATTTTGAAATTTCAGGTAGTCAAAACAACAGGACTATTTTTCTATTCAGTGAAAGACTCTGGTCCTGGCTCTACCTTTGTTGATAACTAAAAAAAATGGTTGTAGACATGTAAACTAGAAGATTCAAACAGGGTATCTGTGTCTTAGCTACACATCTTACTAATTATTTCTGATATGGCTGCAAATATCCTGACTTTGTTGGAATGAATTTGGAAGTAAAAACCCAAGACAGCAATTTACAGTCAATTTTCTCAGTAGATCTCTTGTTTCTGGAGAGCTGGAGTTGTAATGCTGATATGGAGAGTTTTATTATTGACCAACAAAGATCTTTGATACCTATTCTCCAGCAGTCATGTGTATTTTCTCATCTTGCTCTTAGTCAACACAAATAAGAACAAAGGTAAATAGGAGTCAGCAAGTCTGTGTCGAACTGGGATTGTTGCATTTCTCATAGTGGGACACTCCTGCTCTTGAAAGAGCATTGCAAAACACCTCTGTCAAGATGAAATGAAGTGGCACTTACGGGTCTGTGCACAGGATTTTTTTTCCCATAGAGTTTGCACCATATACAACTACTCAACCACCCTCCTCCCCCCCCCTTTTGTTTTGTCTGGTGTCAACCCTCAAAATTTCTCATGGACCTCGGTCTTTTGGATAGAAAGGTAGGAGAGCTTATAATTTTATGGAGTTGCAATGAACCACATCTAACAGGTTTTGCAGGTTACTAGAGGTCCAGTGGACTGCAGTTGGAGAATCACAAGCATGGGGTAGGCATAGAGCTCTAAAGCTTTATCAACAGAGTGAATCCTGACCGAAAGTGCCAATTCAAAAGTAAAGCAGCCTTAGTTGCTGAAGCTGATCATCATTAAAGGCTTAATGTTCTTTGTTACGTAGTTTCTGACTGATCCTGCCTGAGATTTCTGTGCCAGCATGGTCTTCATCTGTGCAAGATGGTGAGAAACAATACTGCCATGATACTGTAATTTTTTTCTAAATGCAGGTAACCCTAAATCATCGTGATCCTAGTAGGAGCAAGTACAAACCTACCGTGACTATGTTAGTGGCCTGGCCTGTGCTGCTGAGCCCCACTGAGCTGCTTTATCTGCCTCTCGTCTCGCCCCCTAGAATCTGGAAGGTGCTACTTGTGTGACTGCTCTCCCATCCGACCATAAGAGGTTCTCTTTTGCCTACCTGCACGCTTTCCCCAGCAAAGTGTCTGAGAAAAGCAGAGGTGGTGTACGTAGACAATCTGTGAAGCAGGCAAGGTGCTGTGGGCTGTGGCTCTTGATAACATTTTGCACTGGACATGCTCAGAACAGCAATGGAACAGGTTGGAACAGTCTAGACCTTGAACGAGTGCTTCTCATTGAGTTGTGTTTGCAGATTGTGTTATGTGTATTGTATCTTGTTCTTGCAAGTTGCGGAAAAGTGCCAGTTTAAATGGGCAGAGTAGAAAATAGTAGTTTGAGTTTGACTAATGAACGTGGAGCCCAATGCTGCTTAAGAACCCAATTTATTTTGGAATATCACAGCTAATATGTTAAAATGAGGGTTCTTTTCCCCTGCTTCAGCAATAATTTTAGTATAAAACCTGCACATAAGAAGAAATATTAGTAAATGAAGGAAGAAAGACATTGAGGAACTTTTTGTGTAGGAATTATTTTTTGGTGCTAACTGGGACTAGAGAATGAGATTAACAAGGAATTTTAAAGCAAATGTGTTCCTGGGCTGTGGGATCTTTCACGTATGTTGCAGCTTTCTGCAACATTCCTAAAGAGCTTTTGTTTGTGGGGAGAAGAAAAAGCAAGAGGCCGTGAACTGCCACCTTATCTTCAATTTTTATTTCAAATTTTATTTCTTCAGAGGAGCTAAGCATGGTTGACTTTTGAATGCATCTCTCATTCATTCATCCTAACATAAAAACGTTGCGTTAGATGATGTGACCTAGTGGGATCGTCGCTAGTACCGGTACAGTGCATTTGGTTGTTCACTGTGGTTCTGAGGACCAGCTGTGGACCACTTCTGTCTTTGTGGTCTGCCAACAGTTCATGGGCTGCAGTTTGTTAGAAACTGATTTACGTGATGAGGACTAGGTTGGGAGCTCCTGCTTCCTACAGAAATCAACAAATACCTTTTCCAGCTGTCATTGCCAAACGCATTCACTGAACACTTTAGGATTTCCAGTATTTGCTGCCATATTTCTGTATATGGTAGATTGAATGAGGCTAGCCTCTTTGTTTTACTGACTTTTTATTGACTTTTATGGTTTTTTTATGGACATTTTATTGATAGCATAGTCCCACAACTACAAAGCAGCAGTGCAAGTGAGATACAAAACTGGGGTTCTTGACTCCTTTCTTTTGGGCTTCATCGCCTTTCGTGGCAAATGAGATGTGAATTATATGAAATAAGGTTTGAGCAAATGGAAGTGTACTTGGTTTGTCTTGTGATAGACTCTTGTCTTTCATCAGAAAACTACTGCCAGCTTTTCCAAAGCTCGCTGTGGGATACCTACTTCACAATATTCTACTAATTATGTTTGTTTTTTAAATACATATGTGTTGAGTAGCTCTTGAGCATGCTGTTATTGCAGGACTGAACTTGACATGGCAGACCATCCGTGTTACTGCTCTGTAACAACAATGTATAGCTGTTGTTCCAAGTGCTTGGAAGTTTTCTCATAAAGGTGGTGCTCCAGACACACAAACGGTTCCCAAAGCTAAAAAATGTTCTTCACAGATGCTCCCAGTTGGCCATCTGAAACTGCCTGTGAGAAATACTAGCTTTGTCAGTTGAAGAGCGGAGGCTGCCATGAGTTGTGGCTGGATCAAGGATACTGTGTTCATTCATGGTGGCTCTTCAGGGGAGAGCGCAGACTTTTCAAGTATGCTAATGGATGGTTATCTTGCATTAAGGAGACTAGCTGTGAAATGTTTGCAGAGTGTCCTGGTGGATTTTTCTTTTTTTTCTTGTTTCATTTTGGTTTGGTTTTTTAGTGTAGAAAGCATAGCAGGATGTCCAACTGTCTATGTAGCTGTACATATAAGATGTGCCTCTCTTGTGTGTGTATTTAAAACGAAGGCGTTTAGATTATGGTGATGCTTGGAAAGACAGGTGGGATTAAATCCCTAGTTTGTATTCTGCATCCCAAATGGTCACCTTGACAGCTCTTGTCTGCTGAACAAGATTGGGCATGGTTGTGGTGAGACAGGAGACCAAAACCTGAGGGAACACTTTTATGCCTGGTGATACGGTTGCTGTTTCTCTAGCTACAGAACTTGTTCAAGTAGTTCTTGTAATGGTTTCTTTGGGGTTTTATCTTTCTGAGGGAGGAGAGGAGGAGAATACCATTATTGCTGTTCTCTAGGACAAGAAGTGTGTTTTCCATTGGAAAAGTAACTTTCGATATTGCATCTTTTTTAATGTCAGGTACTTAAAGAAGGGGGGAAGTAGGGCAGTGTAGCTAAATCCTGTGCTGTCCTGTGACTGGACTTAGCTGAGTAATCACTGCACTGGCAGTCAGTCTGTCTTTCGCTCTCTTGCTTTCGGCTTATGACTTTGAATATATGGAAAGTCTGTGCCTCCTCCATGTTAGTCTGAGTTGTAGGGTTTTTTTCCCCCTTGAGTGTGGGAAGGAACAGGCTACTGAAGGAGCCAGATTGAAAGGTCTAATTTAGGGAATTATGTATTTTACATTGTCCAATAACTCTGCCGCTCCCATATCTGTTGAAATGTGGGGTTGATTTTATTACCCAGGTTAATTTTAGGGTGTTCATCACTGCGCAGATGACTCTTATCTCATAGTTAATTTGTGTGTTTTGATAAAGAACTTTGATAAGTATTTGTTAAAGGTTTTGGTTTTGCAGCTGAAATCAGTGTAATATAAAAATTATGAGAAATCAAGAGGTATTGCATTTGGAAAGACAGAGGTTTGGGTTTTTTTTTTTCATTTAAAGGAAAAAGTCAGAGAAGGGAGAGGATGTTAAAAAAAAGAAAAAAAACCAAAACCAAACACAAAACCAAACAAACCCAAAATCGTGCCTCCCCCCCTCAGGTTTGATGTTTATAAGTAACTCTGTAGCAACATTAACCTGTCTTCCTTGTGTACTACTACATGCTTTCAGGAATATATATGCTGCTCTGCCTCTCTGACCATTCTTGTCACTTGTGCTAATTAGAGAGCTTTAAAAAAGGAGAAAGGAGTTTCTTCTACCATCCAGGGTAATTCATAGTTTATTTTAGATTCTATTTTCCCCATCTGATTTATTTTTTTTCTCCTTGAAAGAAAGAACTAAAAATAGAGGGGGGGCGGGGGGTGGAAATCAATCTCCCTAAAATAGAGAGGCTGCAAATTGTTATAGAAGCATGCAATAACTGGAGTGTCCCAGCATGGTGGTTGTGATTTTAAGTCCCTGAAGTTTGCCTTCAATGTGGCTTTGCTAGGTTAGGGTTTTCTGCTGTGCCTCTCTTTTGCACAGAGCGCCCCATGATCCTACTGCTGTTATACCGAGATTTATGGGTTGGAGGTTCCCAGTTTATGGTCAATTTACCTCGCTAATCCTCTTTCCTCTAGAGGCTTGAGAATCTGTGACTCAAAGTGACTTTGCTTTCAAAAACTTTGCTTGTTTATTTTTCTAAAGGCCTATGATATATGGAAAACTTAAAAAAAAGTCTTAAGTGCATATTTTTCCTTAACAGCCTATGATTTTTTACTTTGCAGAGATAAGTAGTTTCCATGTAGCAGTCATTGCTTACGTTTCCATTTCAAAAGACACAGGTTTGGTCACTTGAGACTGAAAGTCTGTTGATTTGCCTCAAGCCAGAAATTGGACAGTATTTAAGCACCATCTCTTTAGTGGGATCCACAGAAAACTGTTTAAATCTGGTTGTTATTTTTAATACAGTTTACAAATGAGCCTTTTTCACTGAAACGTCTGCCAAACAAATTGCTTTCTTGTTGATTTGTACTCTAAATGCATAAACTGAGGTGAGTCACATGGCAGTTGCGTAAGCTCAATGATGATTTTAACTGGTAACATTTTCTATTTTTTTTTTTTTTTTGTAGTGCATGTGGGGGCAGAGGGTGGGACAAACAGAGGACAACTACTTAATCTTCCCTATCAGCCTGATAAAATTTAGACCTAGTCAGGTCTCCACAGTTCGTCATAATATTTCACGTTTATTGCCTTTTTTCAAATGTTTGTTTTGTTTGATGTCAAGGATTGTTAGTTAATTACTTTCCTTTCTTCCATCATCTTGGTTGTTTTCTGCTTGATTCCAAGCTTGATGTATGAATAAATAATCTGATTTACAAGGCATGCACATTTAAAGTTTTGTGAGCAGCCAGGACAGTTTGTACCAGTGAGTGCTATAGCTTGAGCTATAAAGCCAGTACAGCTGGCATGCAGAACACAGTGGGTTTTTTTCCTCTGTGGAACAATTCTGTGTATGTAGGTGTACATGCTGTGTGTAACTCCCTTCCTGTGTTGTACAGACACAGTATGTTCACTGGTGAAAGCTGAAGCATTTCCTTCAGATTGTGTGATTTATCATCCCTTATTTGTATTGTAGTAATTTCAGGCAACGGCATTGAAATTTGGAGTTCTTCTATGAATATTATACATATAACAGTGTTCCCAGGTGGCCAATAATGCCAATGGCATCCTGACTTGTATCAGGAATAGTGTGGCCAGCAGGACCAAGGCAGTGATCGTCCCCCTGTACTCGGCACTGGTGAGGCCGCACCTCGAGGGCTGTGTTCAGTTCTGGGCCCTTCACGACAAGAAAGCCCTTGAGGTGCTGGAGCGAGTCCAGAGAAGGGCAACGAAGGTGGTGAAGGGTCTGGAGCACAAGTCTGATGGGGAGCGGCTGAGGGAGCTGGGGGGGTTTGGTCTGGAGAAGAGGAGGCTGAGGGGAGACCTGATTGCTCCCTACAAGAACCTGAAAGGAGGTTGTAGCCAGGTGGGGGTCGGTCTCTTCTCCCAAGTAGCAAGCAATAGGACAAGAGGAAACGGCCTCAAGTTGCACCAGGTTTAGACTGGATATTAGGAAGAATATCTTCACCGACAGGGTTGTCAAGCACTGGAAGAGGCTGCCCAGGGAAGCGGTGGAGTTCCCATCCCTGAAGGTATTTAAAAGACGTGTAGGTGTGGTGCTTAGGGACATGGTTTAGTGGTGGACTTGGCAGTGCGAGGTTAACGGTTGGACTCGATGATCTTAAAGGTCTTTTCAAACCTAAACAATTCTATGGTTCTATAACGTAGATTGTCGATGTCCAAACAGCTCCTTGTTTGAGCTATTGGACTGGTAGAATGGATTTTTTTTTTCATTTTGTCTTGTTTTAGAGAAGGGAGCCTATGCTTAGATTTTTAATTTGACAACATTTGTGGTCAGTCGTGGGTCAGCTTTAGTCTTCTGCTCCCCTTCTCTCCACTTCTCACTTGCTCTGACACATGCGGTTAAAGCTTTGGAGTATGCTGAATATGCCTGGGCTAGCAAGGCAGGGTTGTGGATCCTTTGGCTGACGATAAGCAGGGATAGTACTTGAATATAAACTGTTGATGGTGGGTCCAGGGAAGAAAGTCAAAGCAAAAATCAATACTTCCTGTTTAATAAACAAATCCTCTGAAGCTTAGTAATACCTCAACCCCAGAAATGATGATAGAAGCTTCACAAATCCAAACATTTTATAAAACAGCTTTCCTTTGGAACTGCTGGCTCATTCTTTTTTCCTCAGCTTCCATTAGTGAAACTCAAACAACACTGAACTGAGTACTGAACTTCTGTACTCCTACTGTATTATATAAAGTGTTCCTCATATCATCAAAGTGCTGAGAATAGTCACTTCCAGTGCAGGAAATAGGTGGTAGTTTCTAAGAGAGGTTGTGAATACTTTCACGGTATTGCTCAACTTATGCAAGAAATTGCATTATCTTCTCTGTCATGAGAACACTTTATGTCAGAAAGGCAGAATGCATAATAATGCAGCTGGAAGAGTGAAGTTATGGAAAAATAAAAAAAAGTTGTGTATGCTAGTACTTTCGCTCTCAAATTTTAGACATTACGTTCATTTAGAAACAAAACCAGCTTGACTTTTCTCTAAAACCAAGATAGTAAATTTAAGCTAATTCTTGTGTCAAAGCATAAAGGATGTAAGTAATCTAAAAAAGATTCGTACTGTGTTATATACTGTAAGTCTTCCTTTTGTTTGAAAACAGAATGAAATATGAAAGTTGCGTTAGAAGACTAAACAAACGGCTTTGTTTCCTGCTTAGAAGTTATGTTGGTATAGCTGTGTAGGATTACAAGATGTTTTTTTCATGCCTTGTGCTCCTCACGAGGAGATGGTGGCTGCTCTTGGCTACCTAAATTGCTTTTGCTCAATTATTCTGTTTTGGGGTTTTGATCATTTAGTGATCTTTGATTTGGGAACCAGTTGCCACTGATATCCAGACTGGAAACTCATTTTGGAGAAATGTAGTGAAATCCCAGAGCAGCGAGGCTTTCACATGCTTGTGTGACAGTAACTTTAAGGTCAAAGGTTTTTTCCTAAGCAGAGTTAGTAGGTATGACTGTGTGTCTCTTTTATATACATAATTATATCCTGCAATTGATTTATTGGCCTCTTATAAGATTTCTGATCTGAAACTGACAGAAGGATTACAGGATTTCTTCGCACATAGAGTTCAAATATTGCACAAGTATCCAGACCAGAGATAAGTAAAGTTTCTCTTTTGGCATATACCATACTACATAGTTGAATATTTAAATAAATATTTCCTGGCAAGCTCTGTTAGCGATTATTGATGGCAGGACCAATAAATTTATTCTTCTGCCCAGGCATATAAATTGCAATAATCAGAGAAGCTGGCAGGTGAAATGATGCTGGAGCATCAGGGCTTCCTCTAGCAACACCTTTAAAAGAGCGACAGTGAGAGCAGTGAAAGGGGAATGAATGGGAGGCTCATCCTTTACTTTCACTTTTCATGTCTATCAGTGCTTTCTGCTGGCTTTATTTATTTAAAGGAATCCTGTATCCAGTATACGGATGTTGAACTATTCTGTGGTGTATGTATGTGCTTTTGGTCTGACCTAATTAGAAGCTTCAGTTTTAATATGGTTTAGCCAGATACAGCTCATGTGAGAGCTATCAGAAAGATTTCCTTTTGACACACAACTGTTGCGTTGCTTTACATGTAAAATCCCCGTTTGAGAGTTTTAGAAAAGTATGTAGTAAAACCTTTTTTTAATTTGGGCATCTAGTTTAGCTACCCACTGCTATGCTGCCCAGTGCTTTTTCTGGAAACTATATGACGTGAGTACAGGCCGTCCTCTGCACCAAAGTTGCTGCCAGCTGTTTTCTCTGTCAAGACTCAGATTCATTTCACTTCTGTGTCTAGTTACAGCAAAGTTATTCTTGAATCCATCCCTCTTTGGGGGCCTGTTGTGGTCATCCCATCCTTCTTGATGCTGAAGATTACTTGCCCTAATCTGTCAAGTATTTTCCAAAATGCACTATAATCTCACCTTCTAATAAATAAATAAGTAAATAAATAGCCGAAAGGTTGGGCATTGTTTGTTGAATCACACATCTCAACTGCACGTTTGTCTGATTCCTCATTGTGTTTTCCTCTTGTCTTCTCCTACTTGAATCCTGTTGTGCTTGGGAAAATAAAGCTGTACTATCTAGGGTCTTTCTCAGCCTACTGGAAGAATTTTACTTAATTGTCGTGACTCATGAGCAGAGGAACTGGTGAAAATGTAACTTTATTTTCTGAAGCTTTTATGGCGTTCCTGATGACAAAGTGTTTGGTAGTCATGTCATATAAAACTCTAATTATA
Organism: Cariama cristata; assembly: GCF_000690535.1. Classification (NCBI taxonomy): domain Eukaryota; kingdom Metazoa; phylum Chordata; class Aves; order Cariamiformes; family Cariamidae; genus Cariama; species Cariama cristata. The sequence continues at coordinate 328,654 of NW_009622519.1, read as the reverse complement.
CGTGTGCGGGTGTGCTGAGTGCGTGTTTGGGCATATTTTGTTGTGGAGAAATCACAGTATCTTGCAATTTTGATCTCCTTGTGAGTTTTTGTCTACATATCCAAATGTTCAGACAGGCAGTAATTCCATGCAAGTGACAATGTTTTGAGGTATCTGCCGTTTTGAAGAGAGAAAACATTGTGACTGATGCTTGCTTTTTTTTTGCAAAGATTTTCATGTTTAATGTTGACATTTCTGCAAACTTGATGTACAGCTCCATAAAATATTTCAAACTGTCAGTTAAACAGCATGTGCTTTTAAAGATGATAAAAATACTTAACTCTAGTCGTTCATTAGGGAGGTGGCTTCTAGCTCACCTTGTGCTTTGGCTACCCACTTCCCATTACGGAGTTGCCTTCTGACTTCTCGTGAAAAGCACTAGCACTTGCATTGTTTGCAGTTGGCTGGAACTAAGCAGGCAGAGAGCTCTGCCTGGAAAAAGGCCTTTATTGCGTGAAATACTGGTCAGGATTCATTTCCCTAGAGACTGTGGGGAAAAGTTGTTTTGTTTTGTTTTTCCCTCCCTTGCTTGCTGCTGTGGAGGAAAAAAAGATCTTGCTGAAACTATTTATTGGATGGGAACTCTCTGAGATGATGTCCATGCTCAACGGCAGCAGATGCGGCATGTGAAAAACCTGCAAGCTGGCATGTTTGCTGTGACCTTCCCATCCCAGGCTGAGCTACTCTCCTTCTCCAACTTTCTCAAGCACATAAAGTTTCAGTCAAATGTGCACTTTCTAAGACAATAGACTTCAAATAATGAAGTCAGTCCTATTTCTTGGAAGGGGGAAATCTCTGTGCCCTGGCGATGGGTCAGGTCCTCCTGCTGTGTTGATGTAACAACTTTACCTGACTGCCATGAGTGAATGTTGATGACTGAAGAAATTCGGTAGACAGGTCCTGTTAGTTATTTGGATTTTGAACAGTGCTCTGAATTCAGAGAATGTCTCATTTAAGATGAGTGGTGAGGGGTCAGTGCTTCATTGTCTGTATTCAGAGTATAGATTTGGTTATGTGGGGTTGCCCCCCAACCACAAAACTCTTTTCTAAGTTGGAGAATATAATGGCAAAATTGAGCTTCAGTACAACAGTGAATTGGTCTTTTCTTTTCAAAATAATATTTCAACACAATATATTCTGGTTTATGTAAACATTATAGTTATTGTCTGGGAAAGAAAGCAATACTCCAGAATTAAAACATTCTTTTACAGAATTTCCCAGTTGAGGAGAATGTTTTCAGTTATTTAGTACAATTTTTCATCCTTAAGCAGTATGGTCCTCTGATCTGCGTGCTACTGAACACCCTTGCTTGTTTGCAAATTACACTCGAGACATCAATAGCTTCATTTAGGATATAAAGGGCTTGTGAAACAGGAACATAGTCATCCTACAGAATAACTGAGTAAAGAAACCATGAATAAATGCGGGAGGACCTTCAGATCTGTGGTGTTTGACAAGAATTTGAACTGAAGACTACAACATCTCGAAATTTATGTTCAATTTAGTGATTAGAGTTGTCTTATAAAAGACTGATGCTAGTTGTAAATTTCTGCTAGAAAATTCACTACTAGAAGTGTAATCTCACCTTCTGAATTCATACATCTTTATATTAATAATAGTAACATCCTGATCTCTGAAAAGGAGTGTTTTCATCTCACATTCTCTGATTCAGTCACTTTTGGAAGACAGTCCCCAGGTCTGTGCTACTTATAGAGCTGAAGGTATTGTAGAAAGTTTTACCAGTGGAAGCTTTGATGGTACGAGTAATTTGGAATTGTGTGTTCAAACTATTGCTTCTGGACTGATGCAGCGTTTTCTTTTGGGAACAGATTATATACATTACATTGGTGTCCATCTTGCTGCCATGTGGTGCAGTATGATACAGGGAAACCTTTGCAGCAAATCCTGAACTGCTGGTTTTTATCTTTGGGAACCATGTGAATTTGGTGGAGTGCTCTTATAGTTTTCTGCATTGCAAATTTGTTTTTCTTAGTCCTTGCTTTCTAATTTACTACATTTCTTGATCTGTCTTGTTGTCAGAGGCATGGAGGTTGTAAGGATCAGGAAGATGGTTGTGGTTCCTTTGAAGACAAATTGTCTTTGTGGTACTCCACAGTAACTTCTGTCACAGTTGCCTGAGCCTTCAGCAGAGCCTTTCAGATATGGGTCTTGTGTCAGGGTGGTTGCAGGAACGTTTCTTCATCCCTGAAGCAGGGAATTTATTGGCAGGGTTGTAGGGCCAGGGATGCAGCTTGTCTTTTTCTTTCATGAATTGTAACTCGTGCTGTGTTCCTGAAGAGCAGAACCGAAAGATTTAGTCACCATCTGAGCTGGCAGAGAGGTGCGCTTTTTTGTAAGAGCTGTTGGAGATGCTCTGGGAGAGCCTTAATCTCCACTGAGATACTAAATGTGCTGGTTCGCCTGCTGCCTGCGATGCAGAGGAAAATGCCCTTGGCGGGGTGGAGTAGGGCTGGCTTGCTGATTTCAAAGATCCAGCTAAAAAGGCAAAAACAGGCAAATAACCAGAGCCCGAGGAGGTGTGGTGTGACCGAGGGACACCACCAGCATGATTTGGCAGTTTAGCCCGTACTTGCATAAGATGCTACTTAGTGATATTTCATATATGGTAATTAACATGTTAATTAGTTGATTCTTTATGTGGGAGAACATGGAGTTTGTACCCATGTACTTGCAAGGGTAGAGAGAAATGAGCAGTCTGTTTTCACCGGTGAAAGTTGAGTTTGTACCCATGTACTTGCAAGGGTAGGGAGAAATGAGCAAAGTCTGTTTTCACCGGTGAAAGTTGGAGAAGTAGAGAAGGTAGATAAGATGATATATGTTTTATGTTTCTGTGCTGCATACTTTCTACAGGCAAAACCAGTGGTTGGAGGTTATGGCATCTAAAACATTTTGCGTATCTATGAAAATAAGAGTCTACTCTGCTAAAATCGGAAAGCTTTCCGAACTTGCCTATTTTGATAGATGTGGAGAGTAGTGGCATTTAGACTAGATGAGGCAAGGGATTATGTGTTTGAAAGAAGGAAAAATCATAAAGTATGACAGGAGCAACCTATAAAATAGAAATATTGCAAAAATTGGATGGTTTTGTCTCTTAAGAAGCAGGGAGAAGTTTATGATATCTCTGTCATGCCGTTTACGTGTGGCTTGTTCAGGCTAAATAGCCTGTTTTTACTTGTGTCACAATTATGCCACAATCAATGACCCCAGCATGCACTAAAACTGGTAACAGGGAACATCAAACACTGTGGAAGAAACATTTAAGACCAGTCAGTTCCTAACAGAGGCATTGTTCTGAAGAATGATGTTCATTGCCCCAATATTCAGTTTTCTCTCTTTTTCTTGGACAGCAAAAACATGCTTTTCTTTTTTGGCTTCTAGATGTTCACTTCCTGTTGTCATTAGTTGGGAAAGTCATGACAGAATTTGGACTTCTGGTGTAACAGAAGAGTGACATCAGTTCCTATCTGTGACGAGTTAAAAATTCCATTAGAGATTAAGATTCCTAAAATAATTACTAATTTCTTGTATTTACATATAAATTACTTTAGGGGGGTTTGTTTTTCATTTTATTCTTGAAATGTCTTTTTTTCTGTTTGCTGAAATGCAAAGCTTTTTTAATTATTTAACAAAAACACTTCCATGTTAAAATTTGAAAGACTTTTCCTAAAATATTACTGTTGCTGTTTGCTAACTCTTCTTCCTTTTTGTTGTATTTTGAAAATTTAAACTTTCATTTATGTGTGCACGTCTGCATGTAAACTTGATCTAGAGTAACTTTGTTCTGACACCAAATTTCTGAGGGATTTTAGTAAATAATAAAACAGATGATCACTTTGGTACAATTGGTGTAGATTTGTTTTGGACCGGAGGATGTGAATGTGGAGGGTGTGAAGCTGTCAGCTGCTGGCTGCCTGGGAGCTGCGGCTGGAAAGGTGCCTTTGGGGCAGCAGCAGCAGAATGCTGCGTCACCGATTGAATTAAACTGAAATGGCGAGAGGTTGTGGTTTTTCTTAGTGGTTTTAAAGGTGTGGGATGGTCCAAATATGCTTGTGCTCTATTATGCTGGGGGGAGGGGGAAGTTGAGCTACTTGACAAGTCAGTAATGAGTTGATTTTTAATCCTTATGCCTGAATTTGCTAAGCTTTCAGAAACTCCTGAGTTGCTGTGGGTAGTGTGACGTTGTCAAAACAGGACTCTAGAAACATTTTAGTCTTTGAACTTGATTTCCATTCTGGTTTTGGAGGGGAATTAATAACTTTGTGTTTTAGCTTTATTGTCATTGTCTTCTGTTTTGGTGATTCTTTCAATATACTTATCAGATAAAAATGAGTAGTAAAAAGTTTGTTTGGTTTTAGGGAGTTGGAATGTGTTACTGCTCTTAAGAATCTGCCACATGGCTTGCATCTGCTAAGTTGATAAGTAAATCCTGTTTATCCACCTTACTAGGGTAGTAACTAAATCCTGTTCATGTTCTCAGTGTCGTGGATTATATTAGATTCATTGTTCACCTTGCTAAAGGGTACACAGAAGCGAAACACAGATTTGCTTTTGTAAGCATTGAGATGGCACATGTTTTGTACAAAATGTCATACAAGGCCACATCGCAGCTATTGGACAAATGATTTAAGTACTCTGTTCTTCTGAAGCTGATTCATTAGCTCTTTCAGGCGAGATTGATGCCTGGGAAGAAGAGGGGAGAGGCTGACTCTCACTGAACTTGTCCTTGCCTGTTTCACGGTGGTGTGTAGCTTGCCTGATCTTGGCCTACTGCAAGGAAAAGAGATCGAGAAGTCTAGTATTAGTCCTTAATGTAAAAACGTGCCTGGAAGATAAGCTTGGTAGTTAAATAAAGTATTTGTTAACCTTTTAGCTTTTTGAGGGGAGTGTTGTTGAATGAGACCAGAGCGATTTTAACCCATGTTAAATAAAGCTGCTAGAAATCTGTCATTTCTGGAGCCTATTTGTTAGTGTCAATTTGGTCTGTAGTTAAGGATGAGGAATGGCAGTGTAATTCCTGTCCTTCTTAAAGAATCAACGTGATAGAGTAAAAGTGAAGCTTGGGGTAGAAATCTGTATTTTGCTGTAGAAAAGCATTAGCGCTAATACAAAAGGCTGTTACAAGCAGGTAATTCTCCTGCCAAGCAAAAGAGATCTAGGATAACCTTAGGAAGCAATATTGTCTTGCTTCCTGCAAGAACTTTGGTTTAGTTAGTACTGATCTTAAAGGGAGTGATTGGAGTCTGGTTCTGTAAGTGAGGGTTGGCCACCGCCTAGCAACTAATGGTGTCGTGTTGGCTTGGCTCAACTGAGATAAGGAACTAAAATATTTTCCTCCAAATGGAAAAATATAGAGGTATTTGTGTGGGGCACCAGCAGTGCATCTGGCTCAGGATGAGCTGATAGGGAGGGATGCTTGTAACCGAAGTGTTTCAGAACAAAGTGGGGAAACTGGCAGCTGCTCCTGTTTCTTCTGGTCTGTTTTTAAGTAGTTACTTTCAAACATGAAAAAATACAGTGGACTGATATGAACGTTGATAAAGAGAGAAAATTAAAAGCCCTGCTGTCCTTATGTCGCTCCTCCCTTCTTTTATCTGGAAATGTGTCTGTCTTTCTCTTCAGTCTTTTGGTCAAACATTTAGCAGAAGCTTAGTTTCTTTTAGTGTTTTAAGAAAGTGAGTCTTCAAAATGACTCTTCCTTGTGGGTTCACCAGGACTACATTTAAAGAGTGTTAGTGTTTGGGTGATATTTAAATGCTCTTTGATTTTAAATGCCCTGTTCCTCCCTTTAAGAGCAGCAGCTTTTGACCAGCAACAGCCCTATTACTGCTTCCTATATCTTTCTATTTGGTGGTACTGTATAGAATGTGGAGATTAAAGGGAATAAAATAATTACTTTCTGGCCCCCTAAATTCGCACTGTGTTTTTTAAGTAGGCCGCAGCAGTATTTGGGTAATCGGCCGTGCTGCTTGGTACCATACTCATGTGCCCTCTTATTCCGATGTACACAACTGGAATCCATATACATTTTCAGTCTGTTATATAGCACATACTGGTCTGGCAAGCTCTAATGCTGGTGTGGAACAGTACTGGGATGTACCTGTCAGTGCCAGCCGAATAATTTTGCTGTAGTAAAGGTCTTCTGACATAGGATGGAAGAAAGCCAAGTTATGTTTATGAAATTTCTAACTTAAGCAACAATGCTCAGCATTTAAATCGTAACACAATAGTAAGAGAGTACAGTACTTATGATATCAGCATCTAGTTTGTTTTTTTAGAGTTTTATAAATGCCTATAATTACGTGAACATCTGTGTATGTACTGTAGGATATGTGGAATTTATCAGGGTAAAGACTGGAGCAATTTCATGTTGTTTGCCCCACGGTGGAAGGTTTGACTGCAGATGGTCTCAAGTGTCTCTCTCTGACCGTGGTTTGTCAGATGGCAAGAAAATCCGACACAGGGCTGTGTTATCTTTTTGAGTCTAGCCACCATCCTTGTAATTTTTCCTGTGCTGTAGCAAAATGAGTTCAGTATTCTTGCTCTGACCTTTTGAAAAAGTTTTCCTTCATCCCTGCTCAGAACTCAGTTTTGTTTCTCGTAGTTTAGCAAGGGGCAGACCAGAGACTCTTCCATTCCTGTGAATAACTGGGCACCAGTGGTTCTGGCCAGCAAGGTGCTAGTTTTATGTTAGACCAGTACTATTTTGGCATAAGGAATGAAAACAGAATGTGACCTTCAATGTAAATTTAGCTAAAATAAAACGAGACCAATGGATGATATATAAAGATTGGAGGATGAATCTTGTAGTTAACATCAGCTGACTAAGGAGGAATAAAAATCTCTTTATTTTGGCAACAGTTAGGACTCTGATGGTTGCAGCAGTCTGTTGAACCAAATGACTGGAGTGTTCTCTCCCCAGTCAGGAGGCTTGTTTCTTCCCAGTTACATCTTGCAACATGTGATTGGTTTTTGTTTTGCTCCAGTGACTTCTCACCTTTGTTGAAAGTGCCAAGTTCTTAAAATCTGTCAGAAAATCTCTTCCTATTTTGTTGTCTTTTACATGTTGGTTCAGTAGGCAGGTATCTGTGGCTTTTTTTGCCCCATCAGGCCATTCTTCTGGGTCTCAAACCCCCAACCTCCTCCCACCTCCTGGTGCTTTCCAAAATTCTCTGGAGCAGTTCTTAAACATTTCAGAGATGATTTGTGGAAAGATGTTGCAAAAATTTAATGTGTCTTCATGGCTTAATACAGGAGCTCTGCACATCTAGCTTTGGTGTGTTAAAAGGTTACTGCTTCCAACCACCTACTCAGCCCTTCGGTCAGAAATTTTAAATCCCTTAGACTCAGTAAAGAGAAATGCAGGAACGTGGCTTTCTGATCCTGTGAGAAGCTCAAGCTTTTGATTCAGCCACTTCTCAACTTGACCAAAGATGTTGGACTTTGCACTGAAAGAGTCGGGGCATGGGCACAGGTTCTGTCTGCTGTCACTGTCACCGGAGAGGTGGCTTTTGGTGGAGAGGTGGGATATGCAGCTGTGCACCACTCTAGAAGGGCTCATCAAAGCCCTTAGCCCACTTGGGTATTTGTACCCTTTCAGTCTGCGAAGGGGAAAGGGAGGTGGTGTGTGCATGTGGTGCTGCATGCCTTCTCTTAACACGTACGTCGCTCAACATTATTTGAATACTTCACCTCTACAAGTGGGAGGAAACGTAATAAACAATTCCTTCCTCTAGCATGGGGCCAGCTCTCATATGACAGGGCTTTGGTAGGGGATTATTGGATTCAAGAAAACTGAGTAAGTTTGGGAGAGTGTGTTGTTGGACCCATTCTTCCATAAATAAACTCTTTTCACCCTTGTGTTGTGACCTGGCTCACAAATAAGTGTAACATTAGATGTTTAAGAAAATTGTTATTTTCCATATTTAAGTCTTTCACAGCTGGCAGAACACGTTTCTTTTGCAGTCCTTTTAGCCCACAAGGCATTTGAGATAAAATATCCATGTTTCCTTTCACATGGGAATTATGTTACTTTTTCCTTCAACCTTCTTATCCTTCTTCCTTCAGCCCTGTGCAGTATCCTGCTGCTTCCTGTGTTGAAGGGTCCATGTACAGGCTTTAGAAGCAGTTGCAAAAGGGAGGCGAGTACTTGGCAGCGTGGCATCACACGGAACAGCGCTGTTACACAGTAGATGAGGAAAGAACTAATGAGAAACGGGTGAAAAGAATGTGGAATGGCAGGGAACAGGAAGCCTTTTTTCATTTTAGGTTGTGTCTTGCTGTTTGTAGAGTGTTTGTGACTTATCCTTTTAAGTGGTTGAGCTGAACTTTCAGTGCAGCATTGTATGTTGAAGCTGTACTTGACTATGACACATGGTAAAACATATGATGTGTTGGATGTAGGACCTATCGTAAAGTTGTTTTTGAAAAAAAAAAAACAACCACCAGAACACCAAACAAAACCAAAACAAGAACAACAAAAAAAGCCCAAGTTTGTAGTCTTTTAGCTCCAGTTAATGTTAAAGAACAAAATGCGTAGCTGATCCCATTAAAAGAGTTGTTCTTAGCCCTTCAGAACTGCATGTGATAAGAAAAAGATTATAGATTAACTAAATATTTCAAATTGTCCTTAACCTTGGCTGACAATAAAAATGTGAGTAAAACCTTTACTACTGGGTAGGGGTGTACCAGGACATAGATCCTTTTTTTTCTCCATTGAGCAATTCCACCCTTCCAGAACTTGTGACATTCCCAACCTGCACATGTCAGCACAACAGAAAAAAAGTGTGTGTACACTGCTTATTTACAGCTTTATAAATTTTGATAAGTGTTTATAATGATGATATGGTGGCTGAATATAGTCTGATTACTTCCTGAGGGATGTAAGAGTGCAGCCCTCCGACCCCAAATCGTCAAACAACAATAAGTAGAAATTGGGCTGAAGAAAATGTTTTAGGAATATTACAAAACAGTTATTATACAAAATTAATTTTAATGCTGTGCATTTAACTAACATTTGGTATAGTTTAACTCTATGGAATTGTCAGTTCCAGTGCAACAATTCTTTTAAATTTGGTTTATGTATAAGTGTTTTAGTAGCAGAGTTGTCTATGTAAAGTATATAGAAAATCCTAAGATGCATATTTGTGCTGACAAATATACTGGTGAATTCAGGTTAGCAGAGTAAGACAACTGGCACAACTTACTCTTGAGTGTTGTGCCTTAAACATCTCTAGTTACAGATCTGTTTGTATGGCCTGTGCCCTAACTTTTGTGGTATAGTGAAGTGTAAGAATAGGCCTAATACTGTACGCATGATCACACTTGTTTTCTACTATATAGCCTTGTATGAAGAAGTCTGCGCGAGAAATTCCTGGATGAGATCAGAAGAGGGTTAGACAATATTGGATGTCTTGTAATGCCCTTAGGCAGACCTGTGTTAAGAGTTTCTTGTAAAAATTGATTATTCTAGGGGTAGGGGCATCTTCCAGCCTTCTTAAAAGGATTCCCTAACCTTCAATCTGTGCTTTTTTTCCTTACAGACCTTTCAGCAGCCCAGAGAAAATTTGCCCATTCTCTGAGGGACTTTAAATTTGAATTCATTGGTGATGCAGAGACAGATGATGAAAGATACATAGGTAGGTAAGAAGTGAACTATTAAGTGGCTATATTTTGCCATGCCATCCTGCAATGTGATTAAACTTTTTTCTGGTTTTGTATTACAGATGCATCACTTCATGAGTTTTCAAACTTCTTAAAAAATCTGGAAGAACAAAGAGAAATTTTGGTGAGTGGCAACAAAAATTTTAAAAAACTATACATACAGCAAAATGTGAGATGAAAGCCTGTTAAAGCTACTTCCTGCTTAGTTAACCGCCAAAATGTTGATATCAATAACTTAACAGTGAAGGCTCTCATTATGCAGCCTCTGATTCTGTAGTCTAGAGTTATAGACAGCGGCTAGTTCTCATTAAAGAAGAAAGCTGTTACGGTAAGGACAGGTAACTATGAGTTGGTTTAAAATGGTATTGCCCTGATAAATTATGGTTGAGGTGAATGGGAAAACCATCGTGAGGTTGTTTACCATTTATAGTAAAAAGCAAGATGAAAGACTTAATACTGCAGCAGGACACCTGAGGTTGGGAAGTTGGCCAGATTTGGATCCAGGATCTCAGTGGCTCCAGCTCCCACACTTAGGTGGATTTGGGATGCAATCTATTGGCTGGATGCAGTACCACACTTAAACCTTTTCTTTGTAGGTATGCTTTCTGGTGGAGGGTTGCATCTGCAAACATTCAGTTGCTCTGTTGCGTGGAAGGGAGTGTTCTTCATTCATGTGCCTGTGATTGCTTAGGGTTTTAGTGTAATGCGGGTCAGGTTGGCTGCACATAGACTGTGGGCTGAGAGCTCTGCAACACACCTTACTATCTTGATTTGCTAACTTGACCAGAAGAAGGTGTGTGTGTTTTGGTTTGGTTTTGTTTTGTTTGTTTGTTTGTTTGTTTTTTCCCTGGATGGTATCATGGCTCTCCTCTGCAGCTGTATGCCCAGGTTGCATTTCAGAGTTGGGGATTCACAGAGCGGATGATGTGTACCCAATTTTCTTCTGAGTGCGGTCAGACCTTGCATCTAGGAACTGCTCTTAGATCTGCCTAGATAGCAATTATGTTCCTCAGTATTTGTGATTTTATCTTTATCTTCCTGGAAGGCAGTGACCACTTGGCATTGCTGAGAGGAAACCGAGACTACTCTGTGTTCTGTGCTCCTCACTCTCTGCCAGAAGCTGTGCCTGCAGTGTAGGAGTATGTAGATAAGTGAGAAAAGAACTTGTGAACAATTATTTTTTTTTTTTTAACATTTCTCTCTCTGGCGGTCCTGAGCTTGGTAGTAGTCGTGGTTCCTTGAGCATGCCATGTTATGTCCTGGTATTTTGTTCTGATCTGGAACCATGTTTGGGTCAAAATTAGGGTCTCTGTGGTTCCTTGCACATTCCTGAAGAATACTGTCTTTACATAGTATAGACAGCTTTTCAGTATCTTGAGTTGTTTTGCCGAGTTCTGAGGTTTTGCTCAAGTATGTTTGAATGCTGCTTTTGTTTTTCGTAATTCTAAAGTATAGTCTTTACTCTGCTTTTTCCTGCCATCCATAGCTGTATTTTATTTTAATGAAGTTGCGTACATCTAGTTAGTGAAAGTCTTTGGGAAGTTTTACAATGAAAAAGAGTTTATAGCCTGTCACGTTATTTTCCACACTGTTTTGATACCAGGTTTTTGAGACATCAGCTTCAGGACTTCAGAATTATATGGCATGTTTCAGCAACTGTATCAACAGATCTTCAGCAGTGATAGATTACCAACACAGTAGGCTGTGCAGAATCCAGTGCTGTCTGTCTGTCTAGTAAAACATTTCTGGTTTTCAGACTGAATGCTACAAAATGGTATTACTTTTTTTTTTTTTGGTATGGTGCCCATTGTTACACAGAAGGAAGTATCACACTAAAAGCTAATTGATGTCAGTTTCTTGATAAGAAAAGGCTGAAGTGCAGTATTTGTTCGAACAGTGGCAGTTTGATGAAAAACTGGGGAGTAAAAAATACTGTGGGGCAAATATTTAATTCTAAACCGAAACAGGATATATTCTCTGAGTTGCTGGATGCGTGACCTTTTCATTGCATCTGTAGTCTAGCAAACATTATGTATCATTTCTGCAGTGAGTTACTGTAACAGTGGCCGTAAGTCTCTGAGAAAATAATTGTGTGGTGATTGGCAACGATAATTTTCAGCGGCTGCTGCTCTGAATTTTTTTTTTTCTTGGCTTCTCAGCAGGTGTTTTAACAATGGCATAAGCTCTAAGGATATTCCCATGGAGAATATTAGGGCATGTTGCACTCATATTTGGAATCAGGTCAGGGATCCAAAGACTTTCCATTAAGATGCAAAATATACAGCAGGATTTTTTTCTAAAGCATTCAGTTGTCTTTGTTAAGAATGCACTTTATTGAGCATTTTTCCCCCTTGTCATTTTGAAAATGACCAGAAGGTTTCTGACTGCAGAATGGTAGAATAATTTCAGTCACATAAAGTAATATCAAAGAAATCAATGAATAATTACAGAACTATGGGCATTTCAGATATTGCTGTGCATTTTAATTTTTAGATATTTAAGAAAAGGGTTATTTTTTTCACAACCATGTTGTAAATGAAACAAATTCGACCTTAAAATACATTCTAAACTCAAATTAAACACTCATCACCTACACTTGTCATGGTTTTCTGAAAGTATTGTTTGTGGTGAACCCAGAGTCCATAAAGCTTTCTATTAGTATTTATCATAAATTTACTTGTTTGGTTATCATATGTCTGGTGAATATTTATTTGGTGGTTATTTAAGAATTTCATTCAGATGTTGAAGTCTTGTACTTCATGGTTTTACCATTTCTCTCGTCTACTTCAAAGGCTGCTGAAATTATATCCTAACTGTCAAAGGATTTAGTTGCTTGTGTAAAGGGGAGTCCGCATTACTCCAGACATTTCACTGAAATTATTACAGAGTGACCAATACAAAAACGAATTATATTTTTCCTTTGCACCGTAGCTTGGTGATATTCCCCAGGGCAGATAGGAAATAGGTCACTTAATTTCCAGAATATTCTCAGGAACAATTTTTATGTGTTAAGGACGAATGGAGTCATAAGACTTACATTCTGTTCCTTTGATGTTACAAAAGTGTCGTGGAGTTCAGGGTTGAAAGGGAACTTCACAAGGCTAGTAGGAAAAGGTTGGGGACGAACAAGCACCAACAAGGGGCTGCTAAGATGCTCTGTCCCACTACATAGCCATTCTTCTGCTTGCCAGGGAGAGCACCAAACCTCCTTCCCAACCTCAGTTCTCTTGGCAGCAGAGATAGGTTTGATTCTTGGGATGGACTCAGAACAACAGGCTTTGCTGGCTGCCCTTGTTTAGGCTGCGTGGGGCTACCTGGTAGGTACTGGTCACCTGTGGTTGTTATCCCTTTCCTCCTTCTTCACCTTCCTTTTTACCACCTTCATACCTCCCTTCCTCCATCCCAGTCTTCTCTCAAAAGACCAGCCTGCCCCTAATTAATTTTCCCTGTTGATTCCAGTCTTGCTAAATCATAACCAAATTTGATAGCGTTTGTACTGTTCTCTCGGTAATCTCAGCAGTACTTGGCACTACCAGTGCGGTCACCCTGATGTGCCCTCCCTGGAGGTCCTCTGTCCTGCCCTTTAACTGCTTCTAGAGTTCACCTATTTCTCACATAACTCTCCCTTAACCACGCTGGAAATCCAGTCAGCCCTCATAGCACTGTCTGTAACTTTTGCCAGTGTCTCTCACAGTTAGGGGCCTCGTCCAGCAGTCTCTCGGGTCCCGACTGGTAGTGTCTCATGTCCTGTTCGGTGAGCTTACTGCCATGCCAGGACTGAGCGAGGTGGCTGCATTTACCTGCGGCCCTGCCAGAGGTGTGACTTGACAGAGTCATGTATGCCTAGATATGATCCCTGATGAGTGCTGCTCTGACCTATTCTTAAAAAAAGTTCCAAGAACAGGGATTTCTCTAGTTTTACGCCAATGTTTATTCTTCCGTTTTTGCATCCTAAACCTCCTTTACTGCAAGTTAAGCTGGGAACTTTTTGGGAACTTTTCTACAGTAATCATGGAGTAAAACTGATCACTTTTCCTTCAGAGTAGTATTCTCACTGTTACCCTTTCAAAGTCGTGTTTTACATCTGTATTTTTCCATATTCAATTTAATTATGCTGAGTTTAGACCATCTCTCTTCCATGTCAAAATTATTTTTAATCCTGCTTTCAGAAAGAACTACTGACATTTTCTCTTGGATTTATGTCACTCCACATGTATGTTAGTGTGGTGGAGTTATTGGTAAATCACTCCATAAATTGCTACTGAAAATTGAATCATGCAGGAAACTTGGCTGTAGTTTCCTGTATGATGCTTGAAATGTCCTCTTAACTGAACAGGTATTTTTCAGGGTAGTTTTGCAACCTAGATGTTGTTTTCTCATGCTTTCTGTGGTTTATTTCTTAAGACCAAGTCACCACCTTTGCTGATCTCAAAAAAGAAACTAGATGTTGTTCTTACCAAATTCAAAGTAGCTTTTAACCTTCTATAGTGTGTTCCAGGACTTTGGCGTATCAGAGTTAATGTCTGGTCTGTAACTTTCTCAGTTCCTGCTTTCTCCTCCTCTTCTCACTTTTAAGTTGCTGCTGTGTTTGCTCTTCTGCCATCCTCTGGGACCTTGCTGTCTCTCCCTTTAGTTTGCTGAGTTCCTAAACTACTCTGAAGCAAGGCCCCTTCTGACTTGAATGTAATTAATTCTTCAGTTCCATAATGTAGGAATACATCTAGTTGTTCTTAAGATATTCTTACTCTCCTTAACATCAATTTTTTTCCCCACTTTGTTAGATATTTGCTATAATTAACTGAGGTTGTTTTTCCCTTGTGAAGACTATTAAAATTTGCTCTTGCCTTACAGTCAATTATTGGTTTGTTTTAACTCTCTTTGCACTTAAATAATGGTTTCACAGCTTTCTTCCTCTCTGTTTTCTGAAATACCTATGAAGAACCCCTTTCTTAAGGGTTTTCTTTGCCTCTTGCCAAATAAAACATGCTTTTTCCTTGGTCTTTCTAACTTTGTCTGTAAGTACTTATGTATTTCCTTTTTAGTCCATCACATTTCTCATTGCATAGCATTTCTGATGCAATTATATTCACCTTACTGTGTTTCCTGTCATTTACCAAGGCAATATAAACTCACTGTTTTGCCTGGCTACGGTCTCTTCTGATTCCTGCAACAGTTTTGGCACACTTCTATTCCTTTGGCTGTCTTCAGAGGAAAGATGCTACGTAGTTATGTAGTTATTTATGAACTATTTTTTTCCTTTTTTTTTTTCTTTTTGCAAAAAAGAAATACTATTGTTCTTATGCCGTAGGTATCTTTGCAGTCCTGGCCTCTCAAAAATCCTTTTGCATTCTTTGTCAGTTTTACCAGGCTGTCAGAATCAAATTTAAAATAGCATCTCACTGAAAAGCAGAATTATTCCTAGCATGTATCAGGAACATGAGAAACTGTTTCACTATGGATTTTGAAAGAAATATCTCAGTGAAGTCACTACTTTTTTCTTTCCTTTTCTTCTTCCGCTTTAAAAAAAAAAAAAAAAAAAAAAAGAAAAAAGAAGGGGAGAGGTTTCCCAGTTGTGGTTTCCCAAGTTAAAAGAAGTTGTTAAGGTTCAAAGGCATACATTCAAAAGATTAAAGGTAGAATTTAAATAATCTGTGCAAATATGTACATATACTTATTTATACTTACTTATACTTACCTCTTACAATGAAGTATTTAAGTGCGTAAGTATTTATTTCACAGGTTAAGTGCTCACTTAACACAGAAGCGTTCATGAATAGCTTACTATTACCTTTTGATCAGTGACTGTATTTAGTTTATACTAGTTTGCTGTGAAGATGGTGGTATGAATTTTTCTGAGCTTTTCTTTGGTCCTCTGCACGTCGGTATTTAAGAGTTCATAAATCTTAATCTATCTTCTGTGTGAAGGGGCAATCAGTTTACTCACTGATTTAGGGTAAAAAAATATCCAATTGCTTTTGGATGTAAGACGCATTTAAGATATGTTCAATAAGAATTCAAAGTGTTATATAGTACTCTGTATATTCAGATCCTTTTAAGTCCACTGACAGCGCAGCCTACTAAATATATCTGCCAAGACAGTGGAAAAGACATAATTGGTGACCACTTTTGAAAAATTAGGCTGCCGACAGCATATCAAACATTGTGGATGCGGAGACAGAAACACAAATAAAATGGAATTCCTCAGGAACAGCATTTGACTACTTTAATTGCAGGACTGAGATCCTTTTTTTCCTTGTGCAAATTGTCCAATTTAATAAAGCATTTTTTTTTAGTTTTAGAAACAAGCAGAACAATTGCTGCCATATCTCATTGCTCAGTCTTCACTTTTTCTCTGTGGCGTGAGGACAGATGGCAATCATAATTATTGGAATATGGAACACAAATGTGGAACTACGACTACTTCAGGCATCTCTCTCTCTTAGTGGTTCCTGATACTGAATGTTTAATTTATTTATTTGTTTATTTTTGAATGTTACATACAGTCTTCTGAAATTTTGAGTTACATATGAACTTGTGCACATTAATCTACAAAATAAAGATGACTGTTGTCTATACAATAGGAAAAAAAAGTACAAAGCCAGTTCTGGGTGTGTACAAAGCCTGCTTCTGAGTGAATATGGCTGAAAAGTTCTGTTACCACTAGCTTCCTCTTCCAAATGACTTTGTGGTCTCACATGCATCAACACAACTCACTTAGAGAATTTTCATTCTGTTATTTCATCAATGGGAAATGTTTGGAATTTGCATTGTAAAACTGTCACCAGTTTGGATTTTGCTGGTTGTTAATAACACCACTGTTTCTTGTGGAGGACAGCGCTGACAATAATCGAGCAGTTCATTCTTGGCTGAACACTGAAGCCATTGTTCGTTGTTGGGTTCCTTGCCTTTCAGTGGCATCTTTTTTGCTTGGTGATGAGGTTTGCCATGTGCAAAGAAAATGAGCATTATGCTATTTCCGTTCCTGAGCAGCCTTTTTGCTTTGTCAAGATCTTTGTATGACTGCTGATTTCAAAGCGTGGACTGGAAGTGATTCTCTGCTCATACGAGAACCAGACCGATGTTCTGGTGTGTCATGCTGTTCAGCTCTTGCATATTGGGTTTGCTAAGGGAAGGTCTGTCTTTGCAGGAGTTATCCACAGCTTTCCTCCACTTCAGATGGGGAAAAGCTGATTGTTGCTATTTGTGAAACTCTGACTCTCTTTATTTCTTTTCCTGTTTGTTATGTTTATGACTTTGTAGTATTTTTCTCTTTATAGTGGAATGTATTGCATTAGAATAAACTGATTCAAAAGCCAGGACTATTAAATAGGTTTTAGTAAGTAATCTTTACTAAAAACCACTGTCTTCATTTAATTATCTTCTTTTAAAAAAAATGAAATAATTTATTGTTTGTTTTGTTTGCTTATGATAGCAGTTTAATTTTTGAGGTCAACAGTTTGATGGCAAGTGAATTAATGCAAACAGTCTTTCAGAGCAGAGCGCAGCATAGCAGGTAGGTCATAAGATGCATTTATAGCTGTCTGTCCTTTAGATCAGTCATAAAGGAGTCTGCCTCTATTGTGGGTTGTGGGGCAGTGGACCAATGGTCTAGGAAATTCCCCCTGGAACAATCTGAGAAAGTTATTGTTGTCTTACTAAGCCCTGGCAGTGATTTTATGGAACACCTAAGAGGAAGGTGATTTGTTTTGTTACAGGTGCCTCCTGACATCTCAGAAATGTATAAAATACATCTGTCTTGGAGACAATCTATCTGTCCACCCGACTCTTGTTAACAGATGGCTTCCTCCACAGCAAAGGAATCCAGAGGAATGGACATCACTTCTTTTTAATAGCTTCTGCACATGTTTAAAGACACACAATTATTAATGTACTGTGAGACCCCCTTAAAAATCCTTTAGTCTATAGACTCCAGTCCTAAACCCCAGAAACCTCAAACACCCATGTTTGTAGTGCCAATGTGTGGCTGAGGGCCTTTCATTATTTAAGATTGTAATTGTACAGGGAAAGCTCTAGAGCAGTGAGAAAATCCAGACACTTTTACAAGAAGAAAACTTGCATTTGAAAACAAGGGAGTTTTGGGTGTGGGTTGCACTGACTGCAATCACCAGTGCTCCAGTTAAATACCAAACCAGTGCTGAGAAGTGGTTAGAGAGAGGTGCCACTCTATCTGCAAGGCACACTGGTGGGAGGGTTGGCTCTGCAGCCAACCGGGAGGACATTTGTGTAACTGTACGAGCAAATCATGTTCTCATGGGAAAAGAAGGAATAGAGATTAAGGCTCTGCAAGTAACCTCTGATGTCCTCAGCAGTGGAATAGTATCTGCAAAGTTACAGAATACAGGATTTCAGGCATAGATCTTAATGCTTTGAGACATTTCAGTGACAAATCACTAGGTGAAGCAGGAAAGCTTTTTGGAGGAAAAAACAGTTTTTATATATTTCCCCCTCCCTGGACATTGGAGGTATCAGAATCAGCTTTTTTATTAGGCTGAATGTTGCAATTTCTTAGGAAAACCGCAGGAGAGCTATGTCCACAGTAAGCAGAAGTGCAGCTGTAGGTAGTAAATTTCTTTGTTAGAAAGTAAATGTCTGTCTTTAGCAGCAGCGTTAACTACTTTGTTATTGAATCACTGCTAGATATGTCTTCCTTTCCGTGTTCTCTGTTGCACTCAGTAGGGCAAAACTTCCTTCCCAGATCTAGTTTCATTGACACTTGCTCAGTTTCACGAGCTCTGCCCTACTGACTGGCGGCCTCCCTTTTTGCTTTGTTGAGAGGAGAAACAATCCTGCCCCTGTCTACACATAAATCTTTCCAGTCGGTGCACTGGGAAACTTAAAACCCTCTTTTCTGTTTGGCATCTGATCTGCATTCCAGTTCCTGGGATGAGAATTGGGAACTCGGCACTCCCGTGTCGCTGTGCAGTCTGCAGCAAGGTGTATGTCTGTGGCTTCTTTTTTTTCTTTCTCAGTAAACCTGTCTGATATGGGAGAATGCTTAGATTCGGAATGGAGTGGAGTCAGCGTACTTATTTACCTCACCACCAGAGTTGTTGGTGAGTGTAGGATCATTTTATGTTAGCAATGAGCTGGAGGACATTTTGAGAATGTAAAAAGATGTGGGAAAAATGCAGAGAGTTATACAAAGTAGCAAGCTTGTGGAACAAGAGATGGATGCTTGGGGAACAGGAGATGGATACTAGGGGAACCGGAGATAGATAAAATTAAGAAATAAAATCATAGTAACAAGGTGAGACAAAGAGCTTGTGTGCTAGACAAAGAGCTTGTATCTAATTTACATAGAAGTTACGCATAGCATAAGCACCTATCTGAATCTTTTCTAAAAAGCATGACAGTCGTGTGAACAGTACTTGTAACCAATCAGAGCTTGAGCAAGAGAGTGTATAGAAGTAGAAAACATAATATAAAGTGTGGCCTTCTGATTAATAAACGACTTCTCTGATCATCATATTGGTGTGCTGAGTTGTCCGTGCCTCGCATGAAAGGAGAACCCCACAGGTGAGCAATGTGTAATTTCCAGTTCTTCCAGTAAAGGCTGAGGTCTAAGGACATTTTAAGGATGAAAACTGAATTTCCTTGCTTGTCTAAATCAAAATTTGTTTTGCTTATATCTTAGGTTGGTCTAGCCTTTTTAGCCACAGGAGCTGGACTGAAGGTCTGGGACAGCTCTTGTGGGTTGATACTCCTTTACAGCCCATGCAAGCAGCCTTCTTCCTCTGCAAGACAAACCTGGTTGTGCCCGCAAGGGGAGCGGGAACTTAGAGAGACTGCTCCTGCCTGCTGCAGGAGGGTGAGAAAGCATGAGGAGCTCGGAATGCTGGTGGCTGGTGCTGTCTGTCAGGTTACAGTGCATAGGAGGAGGGGTTTGGGGAAGCAGTTTCTCCGTAAACAGATATACTCTCACCTTTACTGAGAAGGGAAGAAGTGACAGAGTAAATGGAGTCATCTTGTGGACTGGCATTGACTGGCGAGTTACCTGTTGGACCTTGTTGATTTGACTGATGAAGTAGCAAACCGCTGTAAACGCACTTGGTACTGGATTTAGTCTGTGCCTTTGTGGGCTGCTCTAGGAAATGTTGATTTGGGCTCCTTAATCTATGACCTGTCACTTATTTCTTTTAAAGAATACGGAGCTGGAAAAGTCAGGATTGTCACCATTCTGTACAACTTCTCTGCCTGAGCAAGTGGAATTTTGTAAAGGCATCTGAAATCAGGAGGTATACACAAAACTGAAAACCTGCTTTAAGATGTTGTTGGAAATGTTGGATACAGTGATTTTCTGAGGTGATGACGACAATGATGATTTTATTGCTGCTATTGCCAGATTTATGTTGAAGTTAATTCTTTGACCTTTCCATAGCTGCAGTAAAGAGAAAAGGAATAGCATAAGCAGTTTCAGACTGTCTGCCCAAAGCACGTGTGCACATTGGGTTAAACATTTCTTAAAGCATTCCTGAGACTTTGACATTCCTACAGCTGGTTAAGATACTGTTACATGAGACATGACCTCTTTATATTGTTTCATTTATGACTTACACTTGCTACAGTTTACCTGCCAGATTTTAAAATTGAGTATATATTCCTTTCAGGTAGGTTTGGATAGATCAGAGATATAAAGAAAAGACTAAGGAATCTTTTTGTGCCCTTTAAACAGTACATTCCTGTCATCATAATCTGCCAGGATTAGAGGAGTAGAGGGACAAAAATTTATTTGAGTCAAGATAGAAGTTGAAAGAGGAGGGAATGTGTAATTTTATCTTAATGAATATTTAACTTAAATGCCTAATATAACTTTTCTTGGAAATTTTACAGTTTAACATGATCTTAGTTCTTAAGGAAGATGCAAGTGATAATGACAAAAATATTCAAGCGATCCTTAGCTTATTTCCTTATACTGGCGGAATTTTACTTTTTTTTTTGTCTACTGATCTGTTATCCATGGTTTAAAAAAAAAAAAAAAAGAAAGAAAAGTTGTTTTCAGTCCCCAAGTTATAAATAAACTAAGTTGTTAATGAATAGCAGTGTAAATAATGTTTGTGTAGCTTTTTGTGACAAGCACTGGACTCTAAGTACTGGAAAACTGCAAATACCTCCCTGTTTAATCTAGTATTGTGTATATCTTAATTATGAACTTTGTTTTTATTTCTGCCTGTCAGAAGAACAGCTCTGTAATTCACTGTTAAGTTTACCAGTCACGTCTTGGTTGACAGGTTCCATTTATATACATATAAAGTCATTTCAGGGAGGAGCAAATATTCCTCTTATTTTTTTTATATACAAGCCTTGTATGAAGCTCTGTGAGAATGACCAAAGATCTACAAAATCCCACTTCACCAAGAAATACTCAAGAGGCCTGTCATTCAACCCACACAGAAAGCAAAGGGGGTGACCGATCATAAATACCAGTATGGCAGGAAAAATTCTTCTGGAGAGGCATCTGTTAACAAAAGTTTAAGTTACACAAAATGAGAAACGTCTCTTTTTGGAAGGAGAGGAGACTTGTTTTTCTTTTAATGAAAGAGTTACTGGCGTATCATACCACTGACAGCAGTGGAATCTGTTTGTTGGCAGTCGCTGAGGGAACATCTCATTTTGATTTAAAGATTATTTTCTGCTTCAAACAAATTCCTGTAGTGGTTCCCATGGTTAATGCTGCACAGGAGTGTAGCAGACCAAGTGATTTGCAGCCAACCCTGCTGGTTTATAAACCACAGCCTTTTTTGCATCTGGGTGTTTTTTTTTGTGGTTTGTTTTTTTCTTTCTGTTACATCAAGGTGCTATGGTATTCTTTGACTTGGACTTCATATTCAGCATACATTCACTGCCTGTTGATCTTGTGTTTCACTTTTTTTGTGTAAAAGTTCAAACTAATAAGCAGCTTGTTGTTAGATATTTGTTTTTAACCTTGTGACCATTTCAGTGCTCAGTTGCTACCTTTAAATGCTTTTAAATGATACCACTAACTGTGGTGCTCTTAGCTCCCGGCAGCTAGCATCACCCTCTTGAATGAGTTTTGCTCTGAGGAGGCCTCATAGCTTTCTCCCTCACTTTATCAGTATAGAGGAAACTGGTAGAAACGATTTAAGCTTCTTAAAGTTTTCCAGTATAGAAGGACTACTCTGTGATTTCCGTGAGCAGTTCTTCACTCTGACTTGTGAGAATCCTTGCCTTCAGCAAGGAGAGACCCTTCAGTCCTCAGGCGCTTCTTCTGTGTCCCAGGAAGCTGTTTCTGGTGCTTGATCCAATCGTAAATCCAAATTACTGTTTCCTTACAGCCCCAAAGAATTTCCAGGAAAGTTTTAGGAGCCTGACAAAATTTGAAAAATCTGAGCATCCCCAAAACTGCCCTGGAGACTCCAGGCAGCTGCTTAAGTAGTTAGGAGATATGTGCATAGGTTGCTCAGTGGGCTAAATCCTTCCTGGATCCACAGTTCAGCTCCTGTTTGGGGCATTTGATTGCCCTGGCTCTCTTTCGGTGAGGGATCCTTGACGGAGCAGAGGCACCTCAGGGAACGAATGGTTCTCTGGCTGCCAAGAGCATTCCCAAGACCTTGGGATGAACTCTTCAGGATAGCTCCTTGCTGGGCTAGAGGCAATCCAGAAGTTGCTCTCTTGTCCTTTCCCCCACCTTTCAACTTGACACAAGGGTCTCCTGCGTGGTGCTTAGCCCGGTGCCACTGTACACTTTTGAAAGACAAAATTGTCAGCTTTCCTTTTTCTTTTGCTCCCACCAAGGATGCGCTGAAGGGTGCTTTGTGTGTTTTTGACAAAATCAGGAAATGGATGCAGAAAGAAGTAGTTTGGGCCACGAGAACAAGGACTCTGAAGTTAGGAAGTATCTGTTGTATGGATGACTGTGCAACATGCAGTTTGGCCCAGGCTTGCCAGATATTTGGATTTCCAGTTGGGTACATAGGTTAGTGTGCTGCCGTGGCTGTTTAAAAGTCTGGGTTGCTCTGGTTACGGTAAATTGGCAGGATGACTCCCACAGTAATCCCTGCGTGGCTCCAGGGGTGGGTGGGAGCAGACAGTGCTGTTCAGATTTGCTTTGTGCCAGATCTCTAATACATCCCTCTTGTGTTTTATGATAAGAGCTTTTCAGAAGCGTTCCAGAAGGCTGGTTTAAGCCTGCAATGTTTTATCTGAAACTTTTCACATTTGAAGGGGGAGAGGGGGGAAAAAAAAAAGAAACCTTTTGTTGTATCTAAGGTGGGCTTCCTGGGAGCTCTGCCTGGACTCCTGGCAGCTCACCCCCGTGGCTGTGCTAAGCCGAGTCTTGGGCACAATTTACTCTGTGGATCTGCCTTAGGACTGAGAGCAAAAGGATCCCACCTGCTTCTCTACACCTCCAATGCTCTTGCCATCTTTTCCATGCTGCTGTTGCATTCAAGTTCCAACAATTGCTGCAATTTCAAACATTTAAAAAAATTTAAGTCTGGTTTGCACCAAACCCAAATCCAAACCTGCTCCATCTCCAGTGAAATTTCATGTAAACTAGAAATTGAGTTTGCTGGCCACATCTAATAAGCTATAGTTTTCTGTCTTTTAATGGCATATTGTGTCCCTTTTCTTTCTCTTTAGTACGACTGTGAGGCCATTTATCATAAGTGCACTGGTGGATGCTCACCCAGTCAACTACACCTCTTGTTTCTTCACTTTACACCTCTTGATTTATGATTTAGGCTAACTTAAGGTTTTGTTAATGTACTTAAAGGTAAATATTTGGAAATATCTATATCAATGCCTAATGGCTTTAACTGTGTGTTAGAAGATTATTATTTGCTGCTCAGTAGTCTATTCTGCGATTGTTTGTAGTGTTTCTTGTTGCAGAAATTTTTGTGTCCCGAAATGAATATCATTTGTCTTGTGTCTCATTTTGGTGTTCAGTCGTTGAGAACATCAACCTGATCTGCAAGACTGGCACAAGTAAAGCAGTTACAGTTTGGCTGCAGCCTGTAAATTTCTGAAATTTCTGGTTTTGGTTTTAATTTCTCTGACAGTGGATTGAAATAAGGGATAGAAATTTTGAAAGCTTGAATCAACTCAGAGATGTGTGTTGGTTTTGTTTTTTTTTTTTTTCCTTTTGAGTTAGGACTTAAGACTCCTAACTTGCATGCTTGTCCTTTATTTTACCCCAGAGCTTGCTTGCTTTTTTCTTTTTATTGCTGATGCTAAAGTGACTTGTCAGTCTGGCTACAGAAACCTAACCCATGCTTTTTTTTCTTTAGGCACTCAGTGTTACTGAAACTCTGATCAAACCTTTGGAAAGATTTAGGAAAGAGCAGCTAGGAGCTGTAAAGGTTTGTCCCTCATTGCCTTTATGATAACATTTGTTTAATTTCTCTACTTGGATTGCCTTGCAGTAATGACTTGTATTTGGCAGAGAGATACTGTTGTTTAGATTTCATGTAGTCACACTTTTTTTTTTCCTCTCGTTTGAGAACTTGCTTCAGAAACAAATGGAAAGTATGTTTCAAGAAGAGAAGAATGTGTCCTTTCCCTTCCTTCTCTCCTCCCCCTGCCTTATCTCTTGTCTCTGGGATAGGAGCAATCCTGCTAACAGCCTGCCCCCCCTTCCTAACCGGTAACCCTATTCTGCTTTGTATTTGCTTGCAGTTGCACAATCAAAGGCTGAAAAATATTAACTACCCAAAGAAGCTCACTCATCCATATGCTTTCAACTGTAATTTTACAGCCTGCAAAGTGAAAATTGCCTTTATTTTATTTTTTGTTTTGACTAAACAACTCATTGCCTCTATATGAATGGAAAAAAAGTAGAGATGGAGAGGCTAAAGACAAGATCTCATTCAAAGTTTGTTTGGATTTTTTTTTGTGAAAGCATTCAGTAATTTTTTTTAAGATCGACACTATGTTGTGTATATTAAAAAAAAGGTAAAGTAAACTTAATGTATTAAATACAGAGTAGCTTTGGATAAAAGTAACAAGGACAAGTTTGACCTCTTTCTACTTGTCTACCTTCCTTCTTCCAGTGCGAAATTTAAATACTTATTCAAAAAAAAGGAAAGAAAAGAAAAAAAAACCCAGCTGTTTAACACAGTTTTCTGCTGCAAAACTCATTTCATACATTTTTAATGTACCACACTGCAGATGTTGTATTTTATAATTTCATTACTTCATCAGCAGTGATATGTAATAGCTAAGATAAAGTTTCAATTATGAGAGCGCTATACATTTTGACTTTAGCAGG
>NW_009622519.1:259379-303656 GCF_000690535.1 Cariama cristata | reverse complement strand
AATGATTAGCGTGTTCTGAATATGATTTCAGTGTTCATGAATGGAAAAATGCTCTGTTGATCATAAATCATTACAGTTCAATAGTACAATGAGCTTTCTGTAATTTTGCGGACTTCTGAGAAGTATATCAAACGTCCCAACCAAGATACAATAAAAACTTAATCTGTAATACAGGGAGTCTTCCACGGAAAAAGAGAATTTGTTCTAAATGTAACCTATTGTCATAGAAGCAGCTGTAAGGAATGGATTATTTCAACAGTATTTTTGGTGTTAAAGAACATTGCCATTTTGGGGGTGAGAACTCCTAATGCTTTAAATTATCCCATGATCTTCACTCGTTTCCTAGTCAGAATTGTGTCCCTGATGTTTCTAACATGACAAGTTACATTTACACAGTCTACATCTTGCATTTTGTTTGGATGGATGTTTCTTCCTTTGTGTCCCTTCATACTGTTTCTGTGAAGTTGAAGCTCTTATTTATGATTTAGCCACTTTTTTTGGACAGAATTGTCAATGACCTTAAATAGAAGTCTTGCGTAATTGTGTAACATTTAAGTAAAAATCCTGTAAAAAATATTTAACTCTTTGAATGTTCTTAACTGAATATTTATTCAATATAATCAAAATACTGACACTGGAAATATAATACTGCTTAGCTCTGGAAACCAAGACTTAGAAGATGTAAGCATTCATGTGATAAGCTTCACCATAAGGATACAATGGGATTTCGTTTCCAGATAACCTTTAAGTTAATTTTAAAAATGAGTTGGAAATATACTTTTTATTAGTTATTGGAGCTACAATAACTTGTTTGTCTTTGCTTCTGATGAAGTAGAATTTTGAGAGAAGAACGGAGGAGGCCTTTCTTACATTTTTATATGTAAAGGAATGTTACTTTGTTTCTGTGTCTAGGAGGAAAAGAAGAAGTTTGATAAAGAAACAGAGAAGAACTACAGTTTGTTAGAAAAGCATTTGAATTTATCAGCTAAGAAGAAAGAGCTGCAATTACAAGAGGTATTGTTGCCTCACTTTTTTTTTTATGCAGGCTAAAGGCTTTTGAATAGGTAAATATATTTTATGTAAATGCAAAACCAGCATTCATAGTGGTAAAAGAAAAATTTTTGTCAACTGGGAAGGTTGGTGAGAAAATCAGTATTTTCTGAACTTAGTGGTGTATCCCTACCGTTATCTGAATCGAGGGCTTTACTTGGCATGTGTATGAAGCACTGAACATCATGTTAGTTTTTTTATAGAATTAAGGGAATAGGAAGTGCAAGTATGTGAAAAACTCTGCATTTCTTATGAGGCTTTACCATATATGTAATTTGCATTGCATGCGTTGACTAAGTGTCCTGTGTTAATGCTTAATGCAAAGTACAGCAAGACTTGTATTCCTGAAGGAAGGGGTTTTGTGTGTGTCCCCCCCCGCCCCCCTTGTGTTTTGAAGATCTGTTTTCTTCAAGTAATTGTACAAAAAAGTTTGTTGACAATTCATAACTTAAAACCAGATCTGTTTTGCCTGACATTCCTTCGGTCCCTATGGGTTTATTATCATCATCCTTATTTATAATAGCTTTTATTTCTGGAGCAACAGGAAATAGTACGGGTGAAGACAGCAGAGAAATCTTGCAGAGCCTTGCTGTAGGCAGAAGGATTTTATCTCGGAGAAATGTGATTATGTCAGAATTATTAATGCTTAGTCTGTTAATACCTTGTATCATTAAACACTTAATGTTTTCATCAGAGATAACTTTTCTCCCTGCCCTCTACCCAACCCCAAATAATCTATGCCATTTTTCATAAAAAATGGTTAATGTAACTGGCAAGTTAGCTGGGACCTTAAGAACTCTAATTGTTCTCAAGTTTCTCTAGGATGTTACTTCTCCATACTGTTTGCAACATAGACCCTCATATGCATAAACAAGTGTCTTTTGGGGAGTTGAGTTGTCCTGGTGAAGTTAATGGACATTGCTCGTGTGTCAGGACCTGTACTTTTATCAAATTGATCAACTGCCAAAGAACTCGATGCAGAAAAAATGAAAAAGTATTAACTACGATCTCTTACTTGATGATAGAGAGAATGATATTTCTAAGTCTGAAATGAGACCTAACCTCAATGGAAAAATACAAAATGCTTGCAAGAGGCATTTTGAAGCTGTATCAAATATAGTCTGAAGTTTTAAAGCATGTGTGAGTTTTTAAGCAATTAAAAAAAGGACTTGCAGCGTGTTGTGCTGCAGTGTCAGAGTGCTAAATAGGAAAAACTTTCTTGCACAAGCTTAGAAAATAGATATATATAATTGCACGGGAGCTTCCTATTTTAGTATTATATGTGGCTAGTTGTGTCAGTTCCTGAATGGAGTAAATAAAGGATGCAGGTATAAATTTGACAAAAATTTGATGGAAAAACATGCCATTTGTGGGGTGTGTCTTAGATTAACATAACCTTTAATGCTCTTAGTGGAGGGATATTCCTGAAATCTCACTGAGACATGGTGTGTGTCTTATTTCTGTATTTCTTTGGCAGGACACAAAGTACAGTGCAACAGTGAGCGAACTTGCTGGGTGCAGTGGGAGGCTCATGCCTGAAAAAACTGAGAGATATGATAATTTATTTACAGGGAATTGAGAGAAATTAATAAAATGGCTGTATTTGGTATTGTATTCTTGAGGGGGGAGGCAACTAAAATAATAAACAACGAAAAAAGAAAGAAGAGAGTAGAAACAGGCTTATGTGGGGCTTTGGTATGTATAGGGCGGTCTTACTATCAAATAGCCACATGTCCTAGTAGATCCACTTCGTAGTCTTTTTCTATGGCTACCCTTCAGCACATACAAAATATATCATTAGAAGCTTTGCTGACAACTCAAACAATTCCTGTGTTGCGTGGTTTATAGGGTGCATCAAAATGACTTGGCTTTTTGAAACACATTTTCTTGCTGATATGCATATCAGTGCTCTAATTTTTTAATGGCATTTGTTGTTATGCTCCTTTAACTGCTGACAGATTTCTAGCATAGAGCAGCAGAGCAAAGCATGTCTTAAGGCAAAACTGTCTTAAAGCTAATTTGACTTATCCTCTTAAAGCGTAGCAGTCGCTGTTCTGCCTGAAGGATATGGTCTCAGTATTTAAGACAGTCTATGATAGTAAGTCTAGTCCTTTCACCTAACCCTTTCTCCATTCCCTTGTGTAGTTTAGTGTAGAAGCATTTGGTATTATCACATGGGCAAAGACTAAGTGTTAATCACTTAGAGTATCCCTTTGTAGCCTTTCTTTAATGTATTTTAATAAAGGTTTCCATTACTCAGTTCTTGAAATTTTATAGTTTAATGAGAGCACATGTACCTTAAATAATAACTTAATGAAATATACATGTATGGTAGAAAGTTTAATATTTATGTACAGATGAATGGCAGCTGAAATATAACTGTTCACTATCAACATGGTGTTGGCATTTCAGCAAAGCAGAGCTAAAAATCAGCTACAGCTAGTAAGGTTGCATTTTTAAATATTTGATGCTCTGTGGAAACTTGTGAAGAGTCTTACCAATGAATTAACTTTTAAAAATTGCTTTTCTTGCCAGTCAGAGTGAGCACAGGTATGGGATGGGTACAAAAGCGTTCTGGCTATTTACAGCAGTTATTTGGGTTAGAGAGTAAAGCTTGCAGTACCAGCAATGTGGTTTTCAACAATAACATTTTCTTCCTTAGTTTGACTGGAGAGATGATTTCCCCCTTTTTTAATGGAAGACGCTGCTGCTGCTGGCCCCCTCTCTCTGTTTGGGCAGGCACCTTTTCAGTTCTGTTAAAGCAGTGCACAAGTACCTGCTCTGCTGTATTTGGCTTGGATTCCATGGAAAAGAAGCTTGAAGAGGTGTTATTGGAAATGTTTCTAAAAATTTAGCCTCATGATTCAAAACAACATACGTTATCTAGTAAAAGGGAATTGCTGCTGCCGTTTAAAAGTAAATGAATGAGCTGTGTTGTAAAGGAACAAATCCCAGTCTGGAGAAAGTTATCGCTTGCCACTTGTATGCTATACATGTGTCATTTTGAAGCTGTCTTTGAAACTTCATTAGCTGTGTTCTGTGTGCAGGCAGATAACCAAGTGGAGCAGAATAGAAAACACTTCTATGAGCTGTCCCTCGAGTATGTATGCAAGCTGCAAGAGATACAGGAGCGGAAGAAATTTGAGTGTGTGGAACCCGTAAGTACGAGTGAATTCAGCCTACCCTGTCATTCATAAGGGACTGAGAAGGAATGCAATTGGACAAAAGCCAAGGAGCTCTGTTTTCTGGGAAAACTTATGCAATCGTGTGACCTAACAAGAGTGCTTTAAAGTCTGTTACATCTGTGCAAACTCCTACTACAGATACACTTAACCAGGCATCTCAAAGCTTCCCTCAGTAATTACAGTTGATTTGGGTCCATTCATGTTGATTTTCAGAAAATGTGTGAAACCATGTGCTATGCTGCAAAAACCTCGATTTATGGTGTGAGTTAGAATAAAGGATTCAAGATGATGATATTGGGGTCAGACTTTTTGCATTTGTTTTTTTTTAACCACTGAAATGTTATTTCTGACTAATGTAAGGAATTTAATTTTTAATATGAAGGTTGCACTTAGAGGCCTGTTAGTGAAGAAGTGCAGATATAAGTTAATTTGGGGGTGCTGCTGGCTAAAAAGCTCATTATGAGGTAGCCTGATATATTTGATTTCAATGCAATTGAATCTGTGCAGAAATCAAGAGGTTCCACTGAATTTCAGTGAAAATCATACATGTACTGACCAAACTTACTTAAATCTCTGAGAAGAGCTTATTCTAAAATTTTCTGAAATGTGCATTAACATTGTAGTATAAATGCAACTTTATGAAACAACAAGAGAACAGTAAGTGTAGTACTGAGATAAAGGGAGAAGGGATTGTAGAGGTCAATTCCATTCACTCACGCTCTGAAATCTGTGGTTTTGGGCCAAGTCTATCCTTTTATTCTGATACAGTTATTTTAATATAATAATGAAAAAAAATCTCACATGACCATAATCAAAGTAGTTGGTCATTATGGAGTTAATGAGCGCTGTATATTTTAATATAGCTTATTGTGGTATGAAAAAATTGCTAAAATCTTTAAGTGGGACTAAATTGCTTTAAATATAGTAGTATTGTTCAGGGAATGGGAAAATGTGAAAAATAGTTGTGTGGGATTTTTTGGTTGTTAATAAGTTGAAGTCTTTTGTTTGGTGGTTATTTTGGTTTTGTTTTTAAAAAATTTTCTAGTTTTTTTTTTTTTTTTTTTTTTTAAATTCTAAATAGTTTTGGATTCAGTTCTTGTGTTTCAAACAATTTGAAGTTTCCTCAGAGCCAGGCTAGGGTAGTGAATCTTCAAATTATGCTTTTGAAACATGTCCTTTTCTCTTTTCTGAAAGCTCCCTCCGGATGGGGCTGAACTTTATGTTACTCAATTTGCATTTGAAGTTTACACTAGGGTAGTAAACGGAAATTATTTGGTACCAAATTCTTACCCCTTTCTCCTTTGTAATACTTTAAATTATGTGGGTTTTGCATTTTTTAAAATGATTTATTTGCATATCACTTCAGAGTTTTTTAAATCCATTCGTCAGTTTGCTCTCTTTAATAGAGAATTGTTCTTTCCTGTGTCACTCGTTTCTTTCCAACAACCCGAACTAAACAGGAGAGGTAGACAGGACTGCACCTCACCCTGCTTCCCATATAGTATAACTCATTCCTTCTTTTAAATTAAAGCACTGAAGTCAGAAACTGCAACATGGATCACTTGCTGGCTCTGACAGAGGGTCAGATCTGCATACAAAAGGCAGTGATGGGTAAAGTTACTGAAGGGAGAGCTTCCTTTTTTGAACAAACCAGTTGACTCTGTTATGAAAATCATCTCAACGTGGTCATTAGCAGGGAGGGGAATGACCAGGGAAACAGTGACTAAAAGTCAGAATGGTCATTGCCTCCTTGTGCACAGATATTTATTCCAGACGTCATTGGTATCAGAGTAGCTGTAGGAAAACATTACGTTTGGGAGACAGATGATATACATTGCCTATGGTCAAATTTAAAGCAGAGATCGGTTGTGAAATTTCAAAGACAGGACCACGCAAAAATGTCAATGTACGTAGCTGATCATTTGGATCTAAATAGTTATTTGTAAGTTATAGACATTAGTGGAAATTTGTTTAAAAATAATCATTTTGTCGTCTCTGATCTTTCTGAAAAATCATATTCTAGTAAATGGAGTTTTTCATTCTAACGAGTCTTTTGTTTGTGTTTCAGGTGCTGTCATTTTTTCAGGGTTTGTTCACTTTCTATCATCAGGGATATGAACTTGCTAAAGACTTCAATCATTACAAAATGGCCCTGCAGATAAATATACAGAATGTAAGTTGAGATTGATATCTCTGTCTTTTCTACTTCTTGGAGTAAAATCGCACACTTAACAGTAAATACCGTGTCTGTAGTGCCGCTGGTTTCCTCGGGGGTCAGTGGGTTGCCTGTGACCCGTGGGGGTGCAGTGCCATCTCCTGGCCAACCAACCACATCATGGAACAAGGCATCGCTAATTCCGGTGTCGGCTTCCTCATTTCTGATACTCCTCTAAAAAACAAACACCAAGTAAAAAGCCTCACTCCTTTTTCCAATTTTTTATTGAGACCTAACGCAAGGATTATCATGACAGAGTTTTAAAACGAATGAAGTATGTTAAACTGCATTCAAGCACGGGAGAATTCAAGGTAGGAAAATGCCAAGGTTCTCAATGATTTAGGTGTGTTTGAGTATATGGTGGTCATGTCTGAGGGTCATTGCTTGATAGGGCAATACCCATAACTAAGAAAAGGAAAGAAAACCAGCTGGGCTTATCAGCATTTTTTTGACATCTCTGCCAGCAGTGTGACTTGGAGTTTCTGTTTATCTTGAAGCAGCCCTTTCAGGCAAGAACATCCTTGTCTGTTTGGGGGGCAGAACTATATAAGGAGACTCGGTGTTAGCACCCATGGCATATTTGACAAAACAGCATGTCCCTTCAAGGGCAGGCTAACCAGGGCCCACCGCTAGCTAGTGTACCCTCACACCAGATTGCCCAGTGTGATCTGCTCAGGACTGGGAGAGCAGGAAGCAAGGTGACAGGCTGAAGCAATGAGACTGCCAGAATCACTAGTCAGATGGTCCGTTTGCTTCCTTGAGGTTTGTTGAAGGATAGAACTCGCTCAGAGGAACTTGGATGTGCCAGAGGCCTGTCAGTATTGAACAAGGCATGTACCTTACTGCAAAGAAGCAATTCATGATGGTGCCTCTGTTTTATTCACCTCTAAGGGCACCTGGAATTAAGACACAGAAACTATTTCTCGGAGGTTGCAGTCTATTTTTAGAAATGGCTTAACTGGCAGGCAGTAGCTGGGAGGCGGGAAGGCGGAAGAGAGGATTATGGTTGTTGTATTACATAGTGACATGATTCATGTGTCATGATACCATTCCTTTCATTTTCTTCCTGTATGTTTAAGTCTCAAGTTTCCTCTTGAGCCGTTGTTTGGTTTGAGTAGGGGAACCGAGTAGTGGTAACTTCAGAAGCAGGCTTTCCTGGCAGTAGTCAGTGCTTATGGAGGAAATTTCAGGACAGACTTGCTGCTTCTGTGTGCTTAGCTTAACAGAGTGAGGAGCAGCAGTGGACAGAGGGGAGCTGATGCAATCAAGCAAGAAATAAAACATGAGAGAGAAGCTGTGATACAGTTTTGAAGAGCTGGATTTCAGATTACTGATGGAAAAGAACCAGTGAAATGGTCTGAAGAAGTGATGAGCTGTAAGAAAGCAAGCTAATATCAACAGCTGCATTTTCAATTGACTGAATGGTATTACAGCATGCCCCAGGAAATCCAAAAGAGATTGAGCATTACAGCTCAAGTTTTATGAATAAATAGAAAGAACAACCTGGATTTCAAAAACCTCTAGAGAGAAAGGGGGCAAGGCTTAAAAACTGTCTTGAGATAAGAGGAAGCATCTGAAAAGATCATGAGAGGACATGACACGTTCTCCACTGTGTTGAAAATGAACAAAGCATCCCAAAGGAAAAATGAACTAGGGCTTGGCTGTGGTACAGCTGAGCTGCTGGCAGAACACTGGATTGATATGTTAGAAATTGAAGGGTACAGGAGTCGGTACAGAGAGCCGAGCTGGATATGGAGAGTGATTTGAGAGTTGCCAGCATAGCTGTAGTAATTGCCATTCCTTTTAATTCAGGTCATCCTTACTTTGAGAACTATGCTGTGGATTTCCTCTCCACACCCTGTCCCAGACCCTGCCTTCCCCTCGTTCCCCTCAAAACAAAAGAAATTAAAAAACCCCTCAACAACTCAGCCTTGTAGCCCAAGCTCCAGTAAGCTGATTTTTCCAGGAGGCTTGTTCTCTTGTAAAAATCCTGCCTCTCCAACTAGATTCCCATGCACTCCCAGGACTTTTCTCTTATCTCAGTTTTGTGCCCAGCCCCATGCAAGGATCCTTGCAGCCTTGACCATGCTCTCCTGCCCTGCACTCAAACCTGGCCTTCCCTGGGAAGAGGAGGCATAGCTATGCTGGTGCAGCAGTTGTGGTTGATCCCTGGTTAAGCTCAGCTTTGTCATAGCACAAAGGGAGACAGAAATTTTCTTGAGGTTTCTGGAGCCCGTGGTGCTCCATCCCACCATTCCAAGGGTGCATTTCACACACTTAGATTTGTGATCACTGCGCAGCTGAGACAAAGATCCTGGTAGGCTCATTTAAAGCATTTAGCCTGAGAGTAATCAGTGCTGAGGCAGGAAGTTTTAGGTATGAGCAGTCTGTCACTATTCATGTTTTTGCCTTTGTCCTGACTACAGAGTATATGTTTTAATGGAGTTGTTCTAGGAAATTGTGAAAAGTTGCTTAGAAAATTGTTTGGAGCCTTGGAAATGAGTTTATGTGCAGGGTCTAACTCCAAAATTTGCAAGCAGATGTGACTTCAAATTGAGATGATGGATATGGGAAGGGTTCAGAGTAGTTGTTCTTAGACATCACCCAAAGAATATCGTTAGCTTTCCTCTATAAAGCATATGGGTATGGATGACTGCTCTGACTGGCTTTCATGGACAGTGTTTGTGCCCATGAATAAACTCCTTCCAAGGATAAATCTGGAATTTGTATGTACAGATGGCCAGTCAGGAGCGTAGTGTTAACTTTGTCTATGTACAAGGGTGGATACTTGTTTATATTCATGATATATTTGTCAGTGCATGCTTGTCCTGGGGAAAAAAATAAAACGGGTTAGGCAACACTTTCAGAAGCTCATCCATTTTCAGAAAAATAAAGGTGCTCTGAAGAAGCAACAGGACACATAAGCATGCATCTGGAAGTATGTGCTTTCCTCAAAACATGTGTACCAACTGGGGAAAATAGCAGCTTGGAATTTAAATGTATGTTTTCAGTTTGTGCAGTCTGGGCAAGTGAGTATGTGGAGAAAACTAGGTATTACCATGATTGTTTTGGTTTGGTTATTTGCTTGTTGGCCAATTGCCAGTGTATTTCACACCAAACTGAAGTTTCTTGTGTCAGATGTGAGCTGCTCTGTTATTTTCTCTAGTCTTGTTGCATAATTTGTGAATGGTATGGTTACTTGCTGATTGTTTTTACTAATATTCTAATAAATATTTCTCTTGCAGCTGCTTGCAAACTTTGGAATGAGTGACATTCAGGAATAATAATCAACTGGTCTTTGGGTTTGGTGTGGGGTTTTTTTGTGCGTGTGTTTTTGTTTTGGTTTTCCCCCCATGCTTCTGCTTGTGTGTGATCAAAACATTTGGCATGTATATAGTCTCAACTTGTATACACTGTTGGTGACCTTCTTGCCACTTTTTCCTCAATAACCACAGAAAATCCTCTCCTTCCTGACAACTAGTAAGAATCTCGTGAATTAAGCCAACATCTGTAGCAATATTTTTCTAAGGAAACTTGAATATTTGAATCCAAAGTCATTTTGCGCTCAGTATTTCACTTCTTTCTGAACAAGTCAGCTTATTGTTTTAGAAATCTACTCTGGCAGTCTTTGTGTGCTTCCCACAGTTACAACAGCTAATATCACGCCTTCATTTTGTGTGATAAACCACACCTTCATTTTGAAGAATATCGGAAAACTTGAAGAGTAAACCTATATGGAAATTGTGCACTGACCATCCTAAAATGGCCTGAATCATTCTCTCATTTTATAAATAATTATTATAACTCTTATCTGCCAGGAAGAGTAAACCTTTCTTCCACTCTCTCTACTAATGGATTTTTGCCATCTTGTTTTAGACACGAAATCGCTTTGAAGGAACAAGGTCAGAGGTAGAGGAGCTCATGAACAAGATTAGAAGAAATCCTCAGGAACATAAAAGAGCAAATCACTTCACAATGGAAGGCTATCTCTATGTACAGGAAAAAAGTAAGGTGTATTTTTGTATTCCTATAGTGCCCATATTGTGCATACAGGCAAGTCTTATTTCTACAGGTAACCAGAAGATGCAGAGAGTTTACAATTCATTAAAGAATCATCTGAATAATTGTTCAAAGTTTCTAATGGCAGCGTTACCGTGGCTCATAAAAAGAGCATGGTGCTGAAAGTGTGACAGTTCTTAGCAAAGGTGACTGAATTCAGGGAAATTTTGTTTGACCAAAGGATGTATTTCATGTTATTTTTAATCTCTTATTAATGACCTCCCCTTGAACTGTCAAAAATTTGTTGTCAGACAACAGCATGAGTTGTCAAATTAACCTCTGAAAATTGGGATAGTTCAGTGTGATGGAAATGACTGTCATTTCCTTGGTTCAGTGATAGGCTTCCTAATTGTGATCATAGCGTCAAATAAAGCAGGCTATATGCTAGGTAGCTAGTGTTGAAAATCTTGCTGTGAAGGTGCATGTCACACAAATCATATCCTATCAATACTTTGGAGAATTATAAATCTTTCTCACTCTAGTAAAAAAGCCAAATAAGATACAGACCTCTTGCTGCTCAAGGAATGACCACAAAGTAATTTTTTTTAAATAATGTTTTTTAGATGTGTGCCCTTATAGAAAGTTTTTTTGCTTATTCTGATGAGAGATTTTACTTTTATGATATTTAATTGATTACTGTTTAAGTAAAGACTTCAGTAAAATGCTTCACAAATCGAAGAGACTACAATATTCTTGATGGAAACATTTGTATTGCATTGTTCAGAAACAAGTCTTAAGAGAACTAGCAGTAAAAAATGAGAAAAATCATTATTTAATGAGATGAGTTCACTGGTCTTGGATATCACGAGCTTTGGAATCAGCTGCAAGGATTCAGAAGACGTGGCTATGCCTGAAACCAAGTTGAGGAGGAACAGGGCAGTGAGACCTTCCAGATTAGGAGCAGTGAAATCCTCTGTTGGCTTCAGCCACTTGTGAAGGGCTTCCCTGATACTGTGGGGCAGAGCCCTTCAAAAGAGAAGATTCCTTTATAGACCTTTTTTTAAAAAAAGTAAATTAATAGAAGTGAGGAGATACAGAGGGTCAGAATCTTAAGTTTTAACAGTTAACATTAGGGTGCAAAGCTCAATAATACTGTATGCAATAGGCTGGGCTCTTAAGTGTATTCTATGTAGGATGTGCACTGATGCATAGTTAGGAGGGAGTTTTGGTGTCAGAAAATGTGATCAGACCTTAATCAGTAGTTAACGTAGAGCTTGCAACACAGGTGTGTTAACCTGCAGTTATTTAGCTTCAAGTTACCAAGTGGAAAACTAGGTTTCCATATTCTGCTTAAATAAAGTTTCCAAGGGATATTTATTTTATAGCGAAAAATTATTTTGTCTGCAGTAGTGAGACAAAGATATGTAAATAATTCTTTCCTTTTGTCATTAAGCGTAAGTGTGAAATACTACATCTATTAGTTTTTAGAATAGGCAGCACTAGTTAACATTTGTATTACTTTGTATAATGGTCTTAATTCATACCTTTGGTTTAAATACTGCATTATTAGCAATTAAGTAGGACTCTTAAGTATCACTTGGAAAGCAGGAGAAGAAAACATACAAACTGGAAAAAGTACATACTATTTAATGCTTCCGTTTTATGTAGGGCCGGCTCCCTTTGGTTCCAGTTGGGTGAAGCACTATTGCACGTATAGGAAAGAGACAAAGAAGTTCACCATGATCCCATTTGAACACAGATCAGGAGGGAAAGTTGTAAGTATATTTTTATATTCTCCTTTTATACTTGCCCTGTATCAAGATCAGAGGATGAGTCAGATAAGAGATGTCAAGTACTTTCCCTCTCTACCTCCTTGCCCCTTTTTTTCTTCTTTCCTCATGCAATTCAGTCTGCCATTTAAGGACATTAACCTCAAGTAACGGACGGATTATATATAAGAATTCTGTAGACTTTTCTGTTGCTTCCTTTTAAAAGACCACAGAACATGGTACAGATAGCATGCAGTGTTTCATCATTTAGAATCTGGTTTATCCATGAGGCATTTAACTTAAAGTATAGATCAGGAAAATACAATAGAATTAGAAGTTTCTTTCTTACATGCTCCAGTCAGATTTTTCGTTCAGAGATGTAAGTACTAGAAGAGGGACTAGAAAAGAGGATTTTAATAGGAATATAATTTGTACTGACAACTGAATGTAATTTCAGATTTCTCTGATAGCATCTGAAATATTCATACCCAAGACTCTGTTGATCTTTAAATGGCTTTAATTCCTATTGAAATAGTTGGGAATTGAGGGCACTCAGCACCTTCAGAGATGACGCATTAAATGAATGCATTAATATGGATGAAATGCATTTTGTTGCAAGGCGAAAGGATATCTGAGGCTGGAAAATAATGCTTGAGTCAGTATTCCTGTAATGCAGCACCCTGCCCTATCTTCAGATTTGGTTAGAAAATCACGTTGTTGGAATTTTATCAGGGTATTATATCCCATTAGTTTGAGCAGAGAGGAGATGGCTTTCATAATTTTGAGGGCTGTGTATATTTACAAATGTATTGAATTTGGAAGAATCTTTCAAAAGCTGGAAAACCTGCCATACTGAAAATTGGTGGCATTTGGCTTCCTTAATCATTTCAGGACTTCTATGAATTTTTTGACTGATTTACTCTAATTGTAATAAGCCATTTTAGTTTTATATAGTATGTGTGTAAGCATTTGGCATTCTAAAACACTTAGGAAGATATTTTTGTTGTATTAAAAGATCTCCCATTTTGAAACCCACGATGCAATTGCTCCTTCAGTGACAACCTCCTGTGTCTGGAGATGTTGAATAAAACAAGAAATAATGAAAGTGTACAGTTAATCCTGATTAAATCCAGTACAACTCAAGCAGCATTCGCAGATGAGTTTATTTGATTTCTGAATACTTTAGGGTAAAATATGATCCTGGTGTTGGTTGGCATTGAAGAAAAAACTGGTTCTGTAAGACTGAATACGGACAGTAAAGAACACGTACTTTGTTCTAGTTACTGTAGCAATAGCCTTTACTACAGAAGTTGCTGTGTCTGATGTGAAATGGGAAAGTGTGGGACTGGAGTGTGGGAAGCACGTACTCATTGTGTGCTTATTCTGTAATGTGCAAAATCTTTATAGCAAAATATTTTTGTTTAAATTACTGTGGTACTGTGTCATGCTGTAAAGTACCAGCTCAAATGGACTCAATATTTTTGCATTTATGTCCTGTAAATGACCATGGAGTTTATGTGCTATTGTGCAGAGACCTGAACAGCAACCATAAGCGAATTCTTTTGCAAGTGTCAGTTTTCAGTATAGTTTTGCCATTATTTTAATGTAGATTTACCTTACTTAGTTTGTATAGCTGGCTTACTGAAGCTGTCTGTTACTGTGTCAAGCATATAAAAACTTTCTTTTCACAGGGTGATGAGGAACTATTCATCCTTACCTATTGTACCAAAAGAAATACAGATACTATAGACAGGCGATTCTGTTTTGACTTAGAAGCTTCAGACAGGTAAGGACTCTTTCTAAGTAGTGGTTAACATTACTGTAATATACTCTTGTGTTTTCTTCTTATTTTTTCAATGCTTATTCAGACTGCCAATGGGAAACAATCACTGGAGGAGCAGGCAAGCACTGCCACGGCTAACTGGATTTTCCCTCCGTTGTCTGTAGCAGAAGCAGGGAGTACCTAAACTGACATGTAGACATTGTCTGAGCTCATATAAAAGCATAGAAAAAACTACAGAAACATTTATGAATTGCTGTAATCATAGTGAAGAAACGTGGCTTAAATTTAACTACATATAGCTATAGTGAAAGACTACGATCACAGTAATAATTCGTAGAGTCATGACCGTATTATATCACCAGCCTGCTTTCCAAAATGACATGTTGCTGAGGGTTTATGCTGGATTTTCAGGTTGAAAATAAGATCATGGGGATTTTGAGGCTTTTTGTGGCTGGTGTAATCATCCAGTGTGTCTTGAACATTGTTGCCACTGCCTTTTTGAAACACCACCATTTTGTTGCTTTATTTCAAAAGAGAAGAATTGCTTATTTATTTCACTCAAAGGATCTTAAGTATGATAAATACTGCTTTTCGTTAGTGTTGTAGCCTTCCTTCATTTATGAAAGTAAGAGAATCTAATTTAACAGGGTACTGCACATAAATACGGCTGTGGTAATGCCACGTTCTTTTGGTGCAGATTGTATCTGTGCAGAACAGGATCATATCTAGCATTAAATGCTAGATATAAATTGAGTTTTTGCATCCACCACTTTTGAGCTGTTTTTAACGAATACATTTGCTCCTTACTTATACCAATTAGTTACATTCTAATTTATCATGTAGTAGATCTTCGGTTTTATAGTTGTTTTTTTTTTTTCTGATCAAATTCATAGTGCCCTTCACTTTAAATGCAATGTGACCAATGCTGTGATTGCTAGTGGTCTGCAAATGCATCTGTGATAAGGATGCCATGTCCGTGCACAATCTTAGGTCAGAGGCTATGCCTAGCTTGCGTGGCCAGGCAGACTGGCCTGCCTGAGGCATGCCTGTTTCTGTAACAAGCAATGGGTAAAGGAATGCGAAACTACCACTGCATCTGCAAACTTCCAGCTCACGTGGCGGATGACAAGATACTCATTTACAGCTCAGGTGGTGTTTGTCACAAGTCTACAGCACGGTTTGAACTTGCATTTTTGATTTGAGAAGGATGTGGCTTAACTATTCTAGCACTGTGTCCCAACAGTAGGAAAAGGAGTAAAGATTTAAACTCTTTACATGAGCTCATCTCGCGTCAGTGTCTTGGTCAGTATGAGTAACAGGTTTCAAACTGAGTCTGATAAAGTTACTAAAAAAGTACCATGAGAAATGTCAGTCTACCCCCCTTGGGGTGCCATCTTTGCCTAGTAGGGTATCTGGAGTTTGAACAGAGATGGATGGAGCGCAGTGTTTCCTTGATCCTGCAAAACATTTTTTTGTTCTCTTCTCTGGTAAAAATGGGAAAAATCTAATCCATCTTTCTGTCCGGATGTAATAGACACAACTGGTCCACTGTGACCTTGATATCAGACATTTTTCTTTTAATAATGTATGTGTGTAGTACTGAAGATGTTCCCATGGAGATTAGTTCTGTGCTGCTGGCCATTAGCTTGTTTCCTTGGTATCAGTTCAGGGCACACTTATCCCTCGGCTTGTCCAAGTTAAAAAATAACGTACAGATTGACAGCTGGCCATGGGGTTTTCTTTGTTCCTGTGCTATGGAAGGAGGCAAGGTTGTAAAATTTTAGGAAGGACTTTTCAGTAGCAAACATTCAGCCTTGCACATGACTTGAGCATAGTTTGGAGCTAGAGGAATATTTATGGGTTTTTCTTTTAAAAAGAAAGCTGAGATGATTCTTTTTTCTTTAAATTCTGATATTTTTGAGTATAAGCTCTGAGAGTGCTCGGCTATATCTCTGGAAAGTGATATTTGTTGTGTTTCTCGTGCTCCTTGTTTAGTTGAAGGTGACTAGTGGTAAATGTAGAGAAACTTAAATCTTAAGGAGACAGCAGAGATCTTTTGGGGTAGAATAAAAACTTTTTATTGATAAAGAGCATTATCGTTCTGAAATACTACTTAGATTTTAATTTTACCAATACAAGACAAGGAGGAGGGAAGGCTTTGTGACTTTTGACTTTAATTTGAAGATAAGTAATGTTTCGTGCAGCATATACAGAGTTTGATGTATTGCCTCTGGGTGATACTCTTTGATACCTTGACAGTTACGATTTTAGTGAAAAGAAAGTAAGTTTGCCCTGCATAAAAGTAACTAATTTGGTTTTAGTTTTAACTAGTAAAAGAAAGTAGACAAGAAAAAAACAAATCAGCATGTGGGTTTTTTAGTTAATTTAGCTAATTACTTAGGGTATTTTTTTCTACTGAGTGATTATCTTTGCGTGGTTATAATGGTTGCAGCTCTGCACTGCTAGCAGACCAGTTTGTATTGAAAAAAGCTGGTATGGCTTGAGAAGCTGCTTTGCTTATTGTTACTGCTAGTACCGGTATTAGCTTGTTTTAGTCATAATGGTTAGTAGTTGCAGAAATTAAGGCAAGGCTTCCCTCACCCACTCTGAGAGCCCAATGTCTATCACTGAGAATAGTAAGAGATTCCATTTTTACAGTTTAATAGTCTCCTTGCTTTAACTAATCAAAAGAGAATTACTTGCTTCATTGCTGCCATTTCCCAAAGTTGATGGTTGGGTCTCCAGAGTTTAGACTGGTTTACTAAAGGCTGTGTGCATGCCTCGTCCTCGCATGTTGTCTGAAAAGAGATTTTGAGCAGGAGGTATTTGTACCTGTAGAGTTTTACGCTGCAATTAAATTAAGTGGGTTGATAAAATTTATGGCAAGGTGAAAATGAACTAGAAATGTCTCTAGTTGTAAAAATATGAACATGGTGTGTAGACTGTTACAGTTTTAAGTAAAAGTGGGATTTGTGCTGGTTTTCTCTGTGCTGTTGTTTTTAGATAACATTTTCCCCTGCAGGTATTTTGCTACTTGAAGATAGATTTAATATATGAGAGAGAGGAGAATGTTATGAATTAGTTCTCTCTATCCATCTCTATATAATGAGATTTACAAATTTGCCAAAAGTATTGGCAGGCTGAATATAATGATTTTTTTAATTGGCAGAAAAATAATTACCCAAATAACCTGTTCTACTTTTCACTCTCCTTGCTTTGTTCACTATGCTGAACAACACATTACTCTTTTTAGTTTCCTATTATATAAACACAAAGGTAGATTTATGTTAATCTCTGTTCACTAATCCCCGAGTCCCACAGTTGTCCATCCTTGCTTTTTAGGAAAGTTATAATAGTGGAGTTTTGTAATGGGATGCTGCGTCAACACTTGATTATTTTCTATAAGATATTTACTGGAAAACTATAACAATTTTTGCTGCTCTAAAACTGAAGACTACACATTGAATAAGTTGACAAAAGCCATTTTTTATGTAACAGCACAGCAACGCAAGAGCAAGTTTATTTAGAAGATTTGGTAACTCCTAGAAAGTTTTAGAATCAACAAGCTATCAACAATGAGCTGTTTCAAATAAGTAGTGTGCAGATTACATTCACTTTCCTTTTTCCTCCCTGTCCTCCCTATTCCCTACTCTGTGTATGAGTTTTATACCTTTTATTTTAAAGATGAGCAGTGTTCAGTAATTAAGCAAAAAAACCCAACCCTGACTGTTAGGACAATGGGCTTTTGCTTGTAGTTGGAAGTAGAATTTAACAAGACTTTTTTAGTTGCTGGTGAATGCAGTTACTCTGTGTGGTTGGTACATTTGCAGACCTGGAGTTCCTGTGACCATGCAGGCGTTTTCTGAGGAAGACAGGAAGCTATGGATGGAAGCTCTGGATGGAAAAGAAGCTGTAAGCATCTTTTTTTTTTTTTAATATTAATTTATAGTGTAATTCTCTCACCCCCTGCTTCCTGATCCCATTTATACTTTAATAAACTGGGATTATGTAGTTTGCAAAATGATAGATTCAATGAAGAAAGAATAAAAGCGAAGTAAGACTCAGAAGAGATGAGTAACTTAGTAAAGCTCAGTGTAGATAACTCTTAATGCTGGTACGAGATATTTGTCCTTGCAATGACAGCGTCGATTTTTATAAATGGTTTCCCATCACAATGATGATATTGGTATTCTAGAAAATGTCTAGTATAAGTATGTCTACTTAGCCTTATGCTGACATACTACATTCCAGTGGCAAGACTTGTGTGAGTTAGTTATATGGTATTATTTTTTTTTCTACTAGATCAAAAAAATCTTGTAAAAAAATCCTTGTACTTGAATTTGCTTAATTTCTGGTTCACATCAGGAAATGGGTCTGAACTGCAGAATTGAAACACACTGCAGATTATTCTTACAATCATAAATGTTGTATTGGTCTTGCGGGCCAGAAATAATGGGGTTTTCTACTCAATGGCACAGTCATGTGTCTATCCCTAGTAGTCGGCTACTGGCAATTTTAGCAGTAAGTTATGTTGTAAAAGTCTTGTTTCATCTGCAGAGGTGTTTATTACCATCACATGTTGTCTGAGCTGGACTCCCCAGTAAGCTTACAACTTCTGGGAATGTCGAGCTGGGACCTAACTCCCAGGATTCATCAAAGCAGTTCACAATG
Organism: Cariama cristata; assembly: GCF_000690535.1. Classification (NCBI taxonomy): domain Eukaryota; kingdom Metazoa; phylum Chordata; class Aves; order Cariamiformes; family Cariamidae; genus Cariama; species Cariama cristata. The sequence goes on along the minus strand of NW_009622519.1, from coordinate 284,984 downwards.
ATTTGAGTGAACTTGAACTGTGCAAAATTAACCTGCAGAGAAACACAGGGACATGGAGCATGTAAATCACAGTTAATTTCAACGGCTATAACTAACATTGTTCTGCTCCCCAGGTAACTGTATTTGTTGAGAATTTTTTTAAAATTTCCCTCCTTAAAAAGTGCAACTATCTACTTTGAGGGAGCACAGACCTCTGGTCCTACTGTTAGAGCTGTTGTAGTTAGAGGTGATATGTTCTAGCTGTGAACAGCTGTGTTTGTGCCTACTGGGCATTAAGACTAGGGGGTGTCTTGTTTCTGGTTTTGTAAAATTCTTTAAAATAATTTATGTCTTTTTACTCTCTTTGCGTTAGCTGTTCATCAATTTGAATAGAGCAAATGCAAAACGAGAGGGAAGTAAGTATTTGAATTACTATTAAAGCTGATTATTGTTATCATTTTACAATTGAGAAAGGCAAGGGTAAATATTTTTCTGTGGATCCAACATAATTAAATATTTTTAATCTGGAGTTCTGAATATACTTTGTGGATTTTTGTAATTAATGGGTTTTCACAGTAATGCAGCTTAGTACATACATAAGAATTGTAGGACTGGACATAAGCTAGAGAAACAGTTTTGGGTTGGGTTTTTTTTTTTTTCCATTAACTTTATGCTTGAAATTGACTCAAAAAAGAGTTAATTTGTATGGAAATGCATTGCAATTTCTTAATCCAGATTGTGTGTACACATCTGTTAGAATGCATAAGTATGGTTTTAAAAGCAATCACAGCTGAACGTAAAGGTCAGCAAAAAACCTGAATGCCTGTATTTAAAATGTAAACCATAATATGGAAGTAGAAGAGATGGCCTTCTTTAAACAACATTAGCTTTCTTCTGTTAGCAAAGTATATGAGAGAAGACAGTTATCCTTCTTGCATGATCAGGCAATTTAGGCTTGCTTTTTTTAAAAGTAAATTATTGGTTAAAGCTGGATCCTGGTGTTATTAATAGAAGTTTTTCCACAGATTTTTATTTTCGTGGTGCAAGACCGGATCCCCAGGACCAAGCAAGCCAGATGTTTAGGGGCAGGGCAGTTTTGGAATATCAGCTTTTAAAGGAAGTTTTGATGTGAAGAAAAAGAAAAAGATAGGAACAACAAAGGAATGCTGAATCTCAGCTGTTGTCCTGTTAATGCATCTGCTTTTATGTAGTCAGATCATTAACTGCTGTGAAATGATATACATGTGTCCTGTATCTTTAGTGTGGGAATTTCTTTGGCTTAGGGTAGGCCTCAGTAAAAGCCCTGCTGTTGATGATTATGTTTTTTCATCATAAGTACTTCCTTGTCCCACTTGGTTAACTCTCTCAGATGTTGTCGATGTTGCAGTAAGTACTGTTAAATTCCATTTTGCATCTCCCAACATATGTACCTAATCAGAGATCCTGTTCTTCAAAGGCTGCTGCTGTGAACAGATTCAGTGACGCCACTGCCACCAGAATGAGCCTTTACTTGGGCTAGGCAGGGTTGTGAAGGAGAAGAGGGGAATTTCTCTAGAAAAAGCAATGAAATATTCCCGTTCCAGGATATTTACAGGTTTGCCTGAGAAGTACTAGCTATGTGATTAAGTCCGACCTTAGTTTTTAGTGAAAAACATAATTGTAATGCTGCTTTAAAACGTTTCAAACATTTTTTTTTTTTCCTTGTAGGTGCACAGTTGGATAAGATAGGGTTCACCATCATCAAAAAGTGCATCAGTGCTGTTGAAACACGAGGTAAGAATCAACCCACCTGTTTTCAGAGGGGTTGGAGTAGCTGGTCTGCTCTTTGAAGAAGGCCTGTGTGATCTAGTCTGCTGTGGATCTCTGGGAAAGACTTAACATGGTAGATATTACACTGACCAGGGTAGGAGCTTCCTTCTGTCCAGTCCCAGCCTTTTATGTTTGGCCTTCCCTCAAGAAGTGTGTTTTCAAGAAGTGCTCAGAAGCGGGTAATAGCACCTTTTTTGACAAAGGAAGCCAGTGTTTGTGTGCAACAGCTGAGGAAAAAAACCTGTGTCTTGTAGGCAATTCCTGTACCTTTGCTTTGCTGTTGGAACAGACTAATTAATTTTAGCATTCCGTTTGTGGGCTTTGGATGGAGGTTTTCCGTTTAGTTACTTAAGCCAGAAGAACAGAAGCTGAGCAAGCAACTGAATAACAGAAAGTACTGAAGTACTTTTGGTGGAGTTAGTCTGACACCAGAGACAAGGATGCTGTCAGGCTTACTGTTGCATATACTCATTGTGGTACCTCCAAAACTGGAAACAGAAGAGAAAGGTGAGTATGCAGGCAGTATTCAAGAGGTAGTCGGGATTGTGATTGTGGAGGGACTCTGTGTCACCGACCTTGTGGAACTTGGGCACTGGATATCAGCTTTTGATATTGCTGCCATGTGCGGCGAAAACAAGCCTTGTGTGAACGTGCTGAAATGTGAGGTGACCAGCCACTCTGAGGCTCACTGCGTTGTATGTGGTATTGTGTGGAAAGCCTGCTTGTTTGGTTGTGTTTTTTTAAAAAAGAGGTGAAGAGGTGAAAATAGATGATTGGTTATGATGTATTTCTTACTTTGTTAAAAGAGATGTTGAAATTTCTCTGTGTGAATTTTGTTTTTCTTCTAAGTTGTTGACCTTCATTCCCACTCCCAAAGGGGAGAGTTATGATTTTTCAGGAATTATATATATATTTTTTTCCTAGAGATTTAGCATTGCCAAGGGCAGAATGTTTACCTCTCTCTTTGTATCACAGTCCAACTTCAATGAGATAGCTGAACAGAAGAATGGATTGGTCACACTTCCTATCAATGCGCAGGGTCTTACTTAAAAGCAGTGTCTTCCATGTATGCACTTACTATACAATATTATTAGTAAGACTGAGCAGCTCTTGTGATGCTGAGAATTTAGCATTTAAACAGAAAGAAGCATCTGAATTCCTTTTTCCTCTTGGACTTTTTTGTATCAGTCCTGTCTGATGCATTAAAGATGTTATTCCAGATTAGACCATATTCTATCTGGTGTTATTTTTGTTCATTCTGTTCTTTTGAATATTTTTCAAATAAAGTTTGCTTCTCTCATCACTTTAAAATTTCAGTTACTGGCATTTACAGTCAGAATATTTCAGCTGGGAAACACTGCAGATAAAGCTGGCATCCTACAGATAAGTTGCCTCCATTGCAAATCCCTGCTTTGATATAGACTGGATCTTCTCTTTGCACTGGATGAGGCAGATTTTATGAAAAGACTGGCATGTGGTCATGTAATGAAAGGCTGGTTTTGGTCTACAGCACAGTGACTGGCTACCTTACAACACCTTATGATTCTTGCTCACTGTAAGCAGTGTGGAACACACTATATTTTGCTTTATTATCTATAAGTGTGTTCAAATAGTTTTCTTCAAGCGGTCTTTTTTTTTTTTCTTTCATACGCTGCAAGGAAAGTGAAACAACAACATAACTGGAAAAACTGTGAACAATTTCTTCATGAAGTGGCTACGTGAAAAAATGTGTTAGCTGTGGGGTTTCTTCTCATGGCTGTGGGTAGATAGGTTAAACCGAGCGATGGTTCAAGTCCACTCTGTCCTTTATGCGTTGATTTAGGGGCATGTAGAAGGTGCAAAATATATATGTAACTCCACCTAATATTGTTGTTCAAGACAGATGATAAGCTTGCATGGGTTAGAAGCATGTGTCCCCATAGTGGGATCTGCCCTGAAGCATACTTGGAACAGAATTAAAGTTACCAAAGTTAGCGGTGATATTTCCTGTCTTTGGAGACCTTGCAGCTTCGCTATCCCTTGTATACAGCCTTTGTAAAACCTGCAGTCAGTAGAGTGCTTTGTGGTAATTACTACCAATGAAAATGACTTTTAGCTATTAATTTTGTTTTGGGGAGTATTTAAGAAAAAAAAAAAAGTATTCAATAAATATTTCTTTTCCTAGCTTTTCAGGAATGGGTTTAGGTGAGGTACTACCTTCCAGGAACTCAGCAATCTGCCTAGCTCTATTTCAATGAACTTGCTTCATCCGTTGCATTTCAAGTTCTCATTGATGATTTTCTGTTTAGTGATTCTGAACTTAACATCAACTGCATGTTAAAAAAAAAAACCCAAACAAAAAAACCCTAACAAACGAAATCCTAACTTCATCCATGAGACTAACTGAAGCATTCCTAAAGGATCAGTTTCTGTTTTCTGCAGAACCTGCAGGACTTTCTGCTGATGTCTGCTGAGCTAAACAAACGGAGGGCCGGGAGAACATTCAGTCATTTGCCTTGGAAGGATTTGGCCAAATAGTTGTATAATGAAGAAAAAAATCCATCTTTCAGGCTGCAGATTTTATACCTGTGCTTATTCTTAAAACAATTTTTACTTCATTATTTTACTGTAATGATCACACATCAAAGGCAAGTTATGTTCAGGAGAAGAAAACAGGACAGATGCCTCTTCAGAGACTGTGCTTGTGTGCCATGTTTTTATCTCTTTTAATCATAATGGGTGTGAGGTTGGTGTGGGTGGAAAGAGAGGACAGTCTAGTGTGGGTGGAAACTGAGAATAGTCTTGTCATGTCATAGCAGAAAAAGTCTGGTTTTCAGAGAGAGAAGAGCATAACAGAGAACATAAACTTGTCAATGGCTGGATAATTTTTTCTCAGTTACGTTCCCTTTTATAAAGTCAAGAAGGAAATTATTTGCTCTGAATGAATAGAAGAATCAAAGGCAGTGTCTTGGTTAAAATGCATGTAAGCTTCTGATTCAGTGTTGCCTTTTAAAACATTGGCTGTGCTTTACCTGGTAGGAGATGCTGAGGCATCGAGATATACAGCCTGTCTCTCACGTACTGAGCACGATGCTGGTTGGATGTGCACTGGTGTTTTGCTCCGAGAGAACATTTTGAGATTCTGTTTGGAGTATTTTATTTATAATTCTGTACTGAGAATAACACAATAGCGTAAAAGTTTATAGAAACATCAGAGAGCTGTTTGCTCTGGTAGTAAAGACTCTGTGCATGTTTTTGTGTACAAGTAGTTGGTTGTACCTTCTGTGAGGACGTGATAGGTGTTTGCCAAAGCAGTGTTTGTCTTGGTTTTAGAACTACTGGAGCCGCTAATCTGAGCTGCAGAGCGAGATGGCAGCATTGAGCTGTCTGTCCAGCCCGTCTGCCTATGAGACAGAAAGAAGATGGTGAAGAGGAAGTAGAAAACCTTTTCACGTAACCAAAAAAAAAAAAAAAAATCTGGCGTTGCCTCGAATTTAGAGTGTCACTTGTATGGCTGTTTCTGTACTAAGGCGTCTGATATAAAAAATTGTATTTGCGGCTATGTTACTAGTCTGTGTCAGCCGCAGATACAGAATGCCAGCCACAAAGTAAACTTGCTTACATACCTTGCTTACAATAGTATAAATCAACTATTTTGCTTACAATACCTTATTTTTCCAAGCATGTTTCACAAATTGTGTACCTGTGCCAAACTCCGATATCAGACAGCCAAACATCTTGAGATGATGTAAATATGAAGGAAACTATGCTGCAGGGCTTTACCGCTCAAAGTTGCCAATAGTGACTGGTTGAGCTGGCAGACACAGCGTTTGAACTCCTCAACATTTTTTAGTCAGTGGTAAGCTATTCCTTGGAATGAGTCATCTTGTCAATTGTGTTCTGTAAATGCCAAGCATTATCAGTCTTGGATGTGCTGGAGATCTGAATTGTGCAAATTAGATCAGAAATAGTACTGTTTCAAACCAGGTTGTGTATTTTAAATAAAATGTCATTTAAAGGTATATGTAAAGGTATCATTTAAAACTATGTTGAAATATTAATTCCTCTTTGCACTTCTTGATGTCTGCTAGCAATTAGCTGTGCTTTTTTCAGGTTGATGAATTTGAAACTGATCAATTATCTGATAATTGCTGTCACAGACTCATGATTGCTGCAGGAGGATTTCTTAGTTTCAATACTGCCATAATTTCAGAGATTTTTGCATGTCACATCTGTGTTAATACTGAGCAGTAGTTTCTGTGGTTTGACCTTAATTATTTTTAAGCCAGTAAATGTATGTTCAGGGTCAGCACAGTTTGGTTCCCCTAGTTTTAATGTTAGAAGCACAGGAAGTCATGAAACAACTTCTGAGATAAGCAAAAGCTGAGTTGTATTTGACTGTGACAGTATTTCTTCAGCTTTTTAGCTTCTTGCATACGATGCAGGCTGTCAAAGATCTGGGATGGCTGAGGAGGCTGCAGACTGCGAGGAAGGGGGGGTGAGAAGAAGGAAAAGATGTAGCAAGGCTAGGCAGGAGGAGGAAGCAGAATATGTGACGTTCCCTCCACCATATTGAGAATTATTGCTGTGTATTATGGTTGTGTCTGACAGTAATTCATTAAAAGGCTAATGATTTTTACATACTTCATCTAATATTTATTTGGGAAGAAACTTTTTCTCATATGACTGGTTTTAATTTTCCTTCTCCGGGTTGGAACAGTTTGGTATTGAAACTGGGAATTCTCCACAAGTCTTCCTTTGTTGAAGGATATTTTGAATGAGAATACCACATAATCTTAATTGAAAAGATTTCCTTGGAGTAGAAACACAGGTATTTTGTCGCATTTGTATTCTTCCAGGCCCATGTGAATTTAGAGGTAGAGTATAGTGGCATTTGTAGATGGCTGGTTATTATGTGACCTCTTAAACATCTGTGTCGGCTTCAGGACTGTAGTATTTTACCTCCCACTATATGGGCTCTGAAACAATGCAGCTGACAAAGACATACCTTATTTTGCCCTTTTCCTTCCCTGCCCCTTCTCTCTCTCCCATTTTCCTTCAATTTATATTCATAGTTTTACTTCCCTGGGGATAAAAGTGGGTGTGGTAAAGGAAAGGTAAAGGCAAAAGCAAGAGAAGAAAAGGGGTAGAGAAATGAGTGAGTGTGAGCAGACAGAGGGACACGGACGAATGACAGGGAAGTGGTCCAGTGTCCACATGAAATGAGAGTAGGGGACTGAAAATATTATGCTGGTTATGGCTACTCTATTCAACCCAAGCAAAACCAGAAGCCCCGATTTCAGTAACCTGTGGTGGTGCCTCTGGACGTAACCAGTATGTGGACCACAGCGGGTTGGAATGAGGCCCCCTATCTTAAATGAAAAGCATTTACCAACTTGAAAAAACATTGGTTTTGAGGACTGGGAATAGGCTCAAGTTTTTCTTTATTTTCTCTAAACTCTTTTTGTCAGCCATGTATTTGGAAAAAAGCAAAATTACTTTTATTAAAGAAATCTTAATTTAGCATTTGTTGGTTGAGTTCTTGCATTATTAGAATGTGGATGCTGATGTATCCAAAATGTCATTTAAAAAATCTGAAAACAGCCAGTGATGTGTTTTGTGTTGTTGTTTCTTTTTTTTTCCTCCAAGCAAAGGCTTGTCCCTCTTTGCTTCTACTCCCAGTTTCTGAAGTGGAATTGAGGTACATGAAACCTTTATCAAAACATAACATGAACTTATCTAAAAAACACAGAACAACAAAAGGATTCTTGCAATACTTTCTTTATTGTTCTGATGATCGTGTTAATACTATGTAGTCTTTCAGTCTTTGAGGAGAATTTGTTGCTTAGGGAAAAGTTTTAATGCTAAGTTTGACTGTGGTTGATCTTCTACCTTTTTTTTTCTCTCCTTTTGCATAATAGGTATAAATGACCAAGGACTGTACAGAGTTGTGGGGGTGAGTTCAAAGGTCCAGAGACTTCTGAGTTTGTTGATGGGTATGCCTCTATTTTACAATAATTTTTTCAATATTGTATTTCATGTTGTTTTACTATCAGTATTTAGTTTTAAAAGCGTCTGCCTGTAGTTGTTCTTTATATGGGCCAAATCTAGTTTGCTTTGGTCCATGCAAATAATCCTCATATCATTGTAAATTCACCTGGATTAACAAGACCAAGATTAGTTGGTAATAAACGCAGAGAACTACTATGGGACATGGAGGAACAAATCATTGGCTTTGTGCAAGGTTGATGTAAGTGGGATTAAAGCAGCCTGAGTTGAAGGGTCCGATCAGAAGCTTCAAAATGCCAAATTGAAGAAAGTTTAAAGCTTACTGCTTTGTTGTTTGAAGTTTCCAACTTTCTTCTCCCTTGTCTAAGATGTACAGGTGTACACGCCCATGCGTGTCTTTAATTAATCACTGTGCAAAGTAAGACATTTAGTTTAAGCCTACTGGCAAAGAGCTCTTTGGTTTAAGAGGAAGAATATGATATATGATATGTTAATAATAACTATGTGCCAAGGCCGGAGACAGATGGAAAAAGGATTTGTTTTTATAAACTTAGTAGTATAGCTCTTATATGTGGGTAACATCTTAGACTCTTGTGCCTAGTTAGCCATGTGTAGTTTTTAAGATTTTTTTGATTCATAAAATTGTTCTCAGAAACTTTTTTTCCCCCCTTTTCTTTCTGGAAATTTTGATGCATCTTTAATCCCAGTGACTGTAGTTCTCTTGCCACTCTGCTGTCCCTAGGGGGCCAGGAAAAAAAAAAAAGGGCGTATTGGCACCTGGATGAAATCCCTCATCTGCCTGATATCTCTCCCCAAAGTAGTAGCCATGACTGCGAGATGTGCTGTGTTTCCCAATTTCTTGTCCTGAGCACTGTCAGTACATGCAGTCAGACAAGACCACTGGGATTAGTTCATTTTTATAGAGCTTCCAAACCTGTCACTTGACAGCAAAGGTCTGATTCTCAGGGATTCATTGGTATGCAAAGAAGCTTGTTTGCAGTTTGCACCAGGCTCTTCTCCAGAACCATGCATGCTCCATCTGTGCTGATAACACAGTGTTCTTTGGCACTGCAAACTGGAGGAAGCCAGAAAGTGAATTCATTTCATTACCCCAGACATTATGTGAATGACAAAGCGCTTTTATATTATATGCTGCTGTCAGTTCAGTGCCACCTGTAAGACTTTTTCTTTTCCTTCCTTTATTTTTTCAAACAGGCTGTCTCTTCAGAAATGATAAGACATCAGGCTTGAGGACCTGCATGTCATATCAATCTGTCATAATGACCTTGCTAAATATTAATTTATGATATCTTACTTTAATCAATATTAACAGCACCCTGAAGTTCGCTGTTAGTGCACATAAACCTGCCTGTATCTTTAAAATATTGTAGCAAAAGACTCTTTTTGGAAATACGAACTGGGATTAATAAAAATGACTGATATATAACAGATTCTCATGGTTGTTTATCTGTGTTGGAGTTAGCCTCAATAAACAATAACCATCTTTAGCCATTGACCATAGGAAGAATGACGTGTTATCACTCAGAGTCTCTATTAAATGCATTTGATATCATAAGACGTTTTTCAGTTTTGTCCTTACTGGCTGAGCTTGGGCGTGCAGGTCTGGCATGTGAATTTTCCTCTTTGCCATTAGTGGTATCCAAATTAAATAGACTCAGTTTGCCAGTGGTTCAGTAGCAGCTGGAAGAGTTTACTGGGGATTCCAGCATCTGTTTTTAGTTATTTTTTAAAATTAGAAACATTTTTTGTCATTCCCAAGATTCATATATTTATTTGAAGTAGGAAGAATACAGTGGTATTGAGACAAGGCAAAATACTGAACAGAAAAAAGTTAGGGTGCAAGCAGGTGCTCTTTTTCTGATGGTTTGTTGAAAGCAATCCTGTCTGTGCTCTTTATCTGTCTGTCCTCAGAGAAGAATAAAGAGGGTTTCTTTTTGATATACAGTGGTACAGAGAATTTAAAACGACTGATTAGTCTTTAATCCTTTGTCTCTGGGTATACTTTTAGATACCCTTTTATACGAAAGATCTTTTCAGAATCATAAAAACCTCGTATTAACTTTTCTGTATTTTAAAATGTTTGATAAGATTTCAAAGTATCTTAAGCTACCTGTCATTGACCATGAGGTTCACAGTCTGAAAGACCCAAAGTGACAAAAAAAGTCTTCCAAATGGTAACCAGGGACATAAGAGCATGTAGTTTGTCTCTTTTTCAGAATATTTTGTATAAAATTTGTGGAAGTACATGGAGAGTCAAGAGAGCATGAGAAGACCAATATATGCTTTTCTAATGCTATGAATGTACAGGTTTTCATCTTTAATGTAAAAATCTACTGAAACGAAGTCATCTGTAAAATGAGGCTTAGCAATTAAATATACTATTCTGCTTTTAAAAAAAAGTTAATTTTGCAATAATCTTGTCTAAATTTAAGTGAGGCATTTGGTAAAGAAAACACTCATTACATTTCAAGGGAGAATGTTAAATTAATCTGATGTCTCATTGTAAACATGAAGACAGAGTTAGGACTTCCAATGTAATGGGAATCTGTTATAAGCACTTCGGAGTGCATTGTCAGCCTTCAGGAGGCTCAGTTCTTGAAATGTGTCAGGGACCAATTCCTGTTTCATCTATGATCTACGTTATAGATCTGATGTGGCTCATTTCATACAAGCTGCCTGCATAGATTTCATACAAACTACTCCATCGGTCAGATTTCATACAGACCCTTGCCTCGTGGTGAAGTGGCTACTAAGGACTTGGAGTTTCTACTGATGAGCTCGGTTTTGATTTCTGATACTGCCTGGCATGAAAAATGCCAGACATTACATGTTGTAGAAGAAAACTTTGAGGTACTTCTGCTTTTCAAACCAGCAGCTTTCAAAACAATTACCCTGAATTCCTTATTATTTTATATGCAGTAAATGACAGTATGCTTACACTCCTACAGTGGGCATGTTGCGTATGAAAGCAGAGAGAGTCTCTTCCTAAGCTAGTTTAGTGAACTGGACTGTTTTTATAAACTCTAGCTCTCTTATTGTCAGAAAGATTTGCATAAAATTTACAGCTGATCTGTCAAAAACTGTTCCATAAATGTGCACGGTTATTTTTATATGCGTAAAGTTGCCCTTCAGTGCACAGTGGCTGCTATGTGAACAAGTAGCGTGAAAACTAGTAGAGTCATTTTTGAAATCCTGGTTGAAGTTCCAGTTCATATAATGGCCTGGGATGTTTGAAGTAGAGGGAAAAATGGAGCGGGAACAGTCAAATATATGGGCTGGTAGGGCACAGAGGTATGTAGGGCAACTGACAAACCAAACGTGGGGAAAAAACAAGTCTTTAAGTCTTGATGGCTTCTACAGTCAAAGTAGACATTGTTTGGGGTTGGTAGCAGGGCCAGATTTTGTTGTGGTTTTGTTTGGTGTTCTTTGTTGTTGTTTTTGGTTTTTTTTTAATTTCCCCAAGAGATAATGAAATATTTCAGCAATACCTTCTATTTTTTAAGAGGCTTGCTTTGGAATTCAGCTGCTTGTTATTTTCCTCCTCAAATTGGTCAACAAATTTTACATAACTGAGTCCATCCTTTGACTGTAAAGGAGGTTGATGATTATGAAGCAGTTATTTAAAAACTGGATATTACATAGTGGTTTAGTAACAAAATGCCCATAGATTTCACTAGTTTCTGATGTGATGGCGGTTTTTATTTAATTAATTCAGTAGAAAGGTTATCTTCTCAAAAAAGAAAATTTGAACACAGAAAGAGCTAGCGTGATAAAAGGAGGAAAAAAGAAATTTTTCCTGAGACAATCTCGAGTATTTTAGGTGGTGGTTGACTCGTAACAATTTGGTAGAAAATGTTATCTGACTTGTATTTTAAAATGAGATTTAAATAATTGATTTAATGAGGGAGAATATTCAGTTACAGAAATAATTGCTTGGCACAGCCTTTAGAACAGAATTATTTAGTCCCAGTAAAAGGACTGCACCTTTAATCAGGGATCCTAATTTGATTTTTCAAATGTGTCTGTCCTTTGTCTGACAGGCAAAGTAACAAATGAATTCTGAATTGTATGAACTGGGCAACACGTAATCTGTGTCAGCTACTGCTGTAGTTTGCTGTCGTGACTGACGGAAATGAGTAGCAGTAATAATAACAGAAACTCAAGCACTTGAAATTACCAAATGCATTGGGCTAGTTTGGCCATACGCATGTGATCTTCTTGTGTCAACTCGTTATTGCTTCCTGTTTTGAGGCCAAAAGGGATTTTTTTGATTGCAAAACGTTCCAGTGTCCTGTGTTGTTTTCTATGGTCTGTCAAAAAAATCTTTCACCTCATGGGTCATTCAGACGTACGACCATTCAATTTGATCCATCTTGTTCTAAGGCTCTACCAACTAACCTGGTAAAGGATGGGAGGAGTTCTGTGAACCTGACAAATGGTCAAGCAAGCAAGTATTTTTTCCCTTTGGCTAAAACTGATCAAGTGAAACATTCAGGACATCTTGTAACGGGAACTTACTAATAGAGGAGAATCCTCTTTCTACTTTTGAAGCACCTCTTAAAGGTTTTCACGCAGTAAGGAAGGTCATACTGCACTTTGGCTATTTTCATCAGCAGTCCAAAATAACAGTTTACAGGCAAAACTATGGAAAGAATTTGAAAAGATTTCTTAGTGTACTTGCATTTTAAATTTAAATAATGCTTAGTGGGTCTTTTTTCTAAACTGTTTTTATACAACTTTCTGTGTTTGTGTACATCTTTCTATTTAATTAAAGGTATGAAAATATCAATTGCTCTAGAGATCTTTTTACATGAAAATGGTTTTTAATCCTTCATTAAAGAAAAAATCAGCAGTAAATACTTTTTAAAACAAAATACGGAAACAGAATTTATACAGAAGTTTGGATATGAAGTTGTCTTAGTATTAACTAATAGGAAGAAGGACATACTACTTCTACGTTCATGTGAGCAAATACATAATGATCAAATTCAATTGTTGCTGTTCATGTAGCGCATACTGATTTAGAATTCCCTTTTTTTCATGTCCCGCTTCTCTTTGTGATTATTTTCTAGATGCAAAAACCTGCAATGAAGTTGACTTGGAAAACTCTGTAGATTGGGAAGTGAAGACAATTACTAGCGCTATGAAGCAATATCTGCGGTAAGCCTGTCTGTCTCTCATTTATTTATTTATTTTTTAGACTATGAATTCTGTTTTCTAACTCTCCTGGACAGTGTGTTAAGCTACGTTACTTACTTTTCCTGTATTTTGGAATAGAAGTTCATTTTGTGCAAATACCATGTTTGTTATTTGTCTTGTGTGAAGCGAAATAATTTAGCAACACTAATACTCATGTTTATATGAGACAAGCCCCCAAACATTTTTGTGTTAGGGACATAAGCATTCCACTGATGGTTCAGAAACCTGAAGTGTTAGTAAACTTGCTGAGAGTTGTTACTGAAACTCAGCTAAGATTGTTGGAAAAGTTTTTTGCCTTTTTGTGTTTTAATGTGGTGGAATGAAAAGGGAAAAGGTTATGAATTTTTTAATATTTTCCTCTTTTCCTTCTGTCCCTTGCTCTGGTGTTCTAGGTGCGATAGTAATAATATTTTGAGTGATAAAAGTAAGAATTTTAGATGTGTTCTCTGTTCAAATGGCTTGGCCAACTCCTGATCCAAATTATTTTACTAAATTGCCAAAGAATGTAGAATGTAGAACTTGTGTATGTCTCTCATAGTATAACACAAGTATAGCATTTTTAATCTGCTGGTTTTATTAAATAAAGTATTACTGCAACCACTGTCAAAGAATGCTGAAGAACTATTATCAAGATAAAAGTCTCTCTTACAGAGTGTAAGAAAGAATAAAAAAAAAAAAAATAGGAAGGAGGGAAAAAAGTGCACTTGATGAAGTATTTCTCGCCTACAGGATTTCCCATCTGAGTGTTTACTCCAATATTTCATAAGCATCAGTAAAGTCAACTTAATAAATGAAGGTTTTAACTCTGATGTTTTAATTCTGATTTCCATTAGTCAGTGCATTTTTCATTGATGACTAAGGTTTTCAATTTAAATTTTTCCATTTGAAATGCTTTAGAATTTTGATTTGTGGATGGGTACTGTCAGCGAACTTAACTGTTTTAGGACCTTTATTTCTTTCCAGTAAGACATTGACTGGTAATTCCTTGTATTTTAAAAACGCTAATGAAGAATTAATTACGTAGTATATGTGTACAATCTTCATCTGAGAAACAGTCTTGGTGGTGTAATTTGGAAAGGTGCCTTATGATAGACTGGAGGCATCACTTCAACTCATGGAACGTGAATGGATGTATTTAGTCTCGTTTGCCTGATAATACCAAATTTTCTGTTCGCGCTGGAAATCATTGAATTCAAGGGCCACTGTAACAATGGTCACCTCCAGTGCAAGGATTATACTACGGAATGTTAAAAAGGTTTCCTGCTTGGAGTAAATACAGACAGGAAAGAATATAGCTAAATTTATTATGTCGTGCTTGTTTTACAGAAGCCTTCCAGAGCCGCTGATGACATATGAGTTGCATGGAGAATTCATCGTTCCTGCCAGTAAATATACAACTGTAGTTCAAACAGAAATCTTTTCTTACAGTGCAGTTGTGGCCTTAGGAACGTGCTGCAAATGCAATTTCAGAAAAATTCTTCAACCCAGTAAAAATATAGGAAAAAGAAATAATGACTATTTTAAAAATACATAGGTTTTAACCAGTGTTCAGTTCTAGCATGTGTCACATATGACATATCTATTGACAGACAAGCTTTTTGACAGACTTAGAATAGCGCGATTTTTACTTTTATGGAAAGGCTTTTAGATAGACATTATAAACAGTCATTTTTATTATCTTAATTATAGAACGATAAACAACTACTTAGATTGTGAGGGGGGTTTTTTCTTCCATTTATAAAGAGTATGAAGCTTAGTGAAAGAAAATACACTAATTCAGGCTCCTTTGAATCCTTAAAGCACAGCTGCCTGACCCTTGTTTTCAGTGCCTTGTTAGCTCTGTATCCAGGCTCGCTTGAATGTTCCTCTCATACTAGTAGAAGAAAGGAAAGAGCAGGCTAGATTATGCTGTGGCAGTTCAAATACAGACTTGGAGAAGACACAACAGCATTTGTAGTTCAGCTGTATGGTATCTAATGTACATGGAATTTTTGGGGAAGAGGAAGGAGGGAAGCTGTGTCAGAAAATTTTTGGCAAAGTATCAAACAGATATTTAGCTGATTTTCTTTCCAGCCTGTAGCACTTCTGGCAAACTGTAGAAAGCGAAATTAAAATAGACTTTGAGACAATTGCTTTATCTTCTTCGGCTTGCTGTAATGACTTTCCAGGAGTGCAGAATGTGTTCACTTGTGGTCCTTAGTTTAAAATGAGAATTAGCCCATGAAATTCATTGCCAAAGCACATCTTAGAGGCCAAGTGCTCAAACAAAATTCAACATACTTACCTAGATGGTCAGTCTACCCGTTTGCCTTGGAAAGTGTTAAAATAATTTCTTGACCTATGAAGTTTTGCCAGCAATTTCTTGCTTTATTTTCCTTTCTCTATTTTTGTAGTCCCTTTCAGTGAAGCAATTCAGTTGAAGTTACGTGTTTTAAATAGTGTTCATAAGTAGTAAACAATTTATTGTAGAGGGGTTGATTCTATGAAGTGGGGAGGGAAATTTAATCAACATTGCAGATCTGAGTTACGGTATACTTAAAAATAGGTACTCAGTGTTGTTTCCTATGTTGGCTATAAAAAAAACCAACAACACCGGGAATAGTAAGGAATATCCTTTTCTCTTAAACTATTGGGGTGAGGGTGGGGGCGGGCGGTAAAGCAAAATTAAAAGGTTCTCCTTTCAATTTTCTTTTCTTTATATGTATCAATGTAGATTGAAACTATAAACTATAGAAACCTTGACTCTGTCTTGTGATTAAATTGCTTAGCCATTCTTTAATTAGAGTTCGTGATTTCTCATGTATGTAAAATAGTCTTTCTTTAAAGAAGCTGAATGTTTTGCATTTTGGTAGCCTTTTTTCTTGCAATCTGTGCAGGGGTGTTCACTGTAAAATAATAAAAAAACAACCCTAAAATCTGTAGCAATATGCAAATTTAAAAAAAAAAAAAAGAAAAATCTGTAGCAATATGCACTGAAGAAATATGGTGATATTTTGTATGAAATACACTTAAAAATCAAACTTGCCTTAGAGTAAAATGGGACCTGATGAGTGGTTCTGGTGTCAAAACTTCTTGCATTCAGAGTAGGTTCTAAATTTTTCTCATTATGTACATTGTACTAAGTATTATTATCCACAAGAGAAATACTTCCACTCCTCTCATTCTAACCACTCCTGAGCTGTAATTTTGTGATTTAATACAACTTTGCAAAATAGGAAGAGGTATTATTTTCATCTTTTACAGATTCTTGTTTTCATCTGTGTACTCGTGAAACCTGTAGGGGCCAAAATTATTCAATTCAACATGCAACATACACAAATAAAAAGCTCCTTGCTTATTTTTACTTTATTTCTGTACTGTACTAGAGAGGGATGCTATTGTTGTTCAGGGCCCTTTATCATAGTAATCTCACTCAGTAGGTTTTTGGCATGATTATTCTTCTATGTCTTCAGAGGTCATTAGATTTTTCTCTTTCTGAGCATATAAATCTTCTGCGCACATTGTCTTTGCGGTTTCCAATGCAAGGTAGCATAAATGCAGTATCATTAGCTGCATAGTACCAACAAAACTGGATTCTAATGATGAGGACAATCAGTTAATGATGCTAAAATGCAAAGTAGCACAATTCTACTCTGTGACACCCAGTAACATCACTCCTCACCTTGCAGTATATTTGTAAGCAGAAGAGTCCAGTGCAGCAAAACAAAGACTACATCTGTTGGTTTTTAAAAATAGATGAACAAAGGCATCCTTTTGCAGGTGGTTTGAAAGATGAGTTCGCAAAACAAGCAAGTTGATAATTCTAGAACAAGATTACTTGTGAAAACAAAGCACATGTGTTCAATATTGCTATGTTTGGAGATACGTAAGTGGTGAAGCAAAGTGTGTGCAGTATGTTTCCATGCATGGGTGAGGAGAAGCTTTGTGTTTCTGTGGATTTTATTTTGTTTTTATTTTTTGAGATAGTTATTTCTATGTCCCGTAGAAAGTGGGAGTCCTGAATCTCGAGTTAATGCTGTTCACTTCTTGGTCCATAAACTCCCAGAAAAGAACAAAGAGATGCTGGAAATTTTGGTGAAACATTTAGCAAAGTAAGTATTATGACCTGCTTTCATACCTTGTCAGAACTCTTGCCCTTACCTTTTTTTAACTACAAAGGGCCTTAGTTAAGTGTGGCCGGACCTGAAGCCCATCTTGATGCTGTCATACACAATACCAAAAACCAAACGTGCAAAAGCAGACAAGACGTTTGACTAGTGCTGTGTATATTTTGGCGGGAAAGGCAGAAATCTAATCCGTTAATGAAGCCATATAAGTATTTACTTTAGCAGTCCTGCCAGCAGTTGAGGGTTTGATTGAAGTGAGAAAGGGAACGTTATACTTTCTTTTCGCAAATTCTGGCAAAGTGAATAGTGGAGATCTGTTAGCAAATTTAAGTTGGTTTCACACTTGCCCTGGTCCAAGGCTAAGTGCATTTTATATATTTAAGTTCAGTAAGAGACTGCTTTTGTTTTTTAATTACCAGTGGAAGAATGACTTTTCTGTTTTCCAGAATTCAGTAAGACTTTATTTGAAGAAACTTTGCACAAAACAAACTTCTAAAACATAGATTAAGGAAATGTAATGTTTTCATTTGTAGACTGCAGTTTCCAACAGTAATGGGAATTTTTCATAACCTATTTCCTGTTTTTTCCTTCAATTCTTTTAAAAAAAGTGTTTCAAAGCATGCCAAGAGGAATCTAATGACTGTGGCAAATCTAGGGGTAGTATTTGGACCAACCTTAATGAGGCCACAGGAAGAAACTGTAGCAGCCATCATGGACCTGAAGTTTCAGAATATCGTTGTTGAAATTCTGATAGAAAATCACGAGAAGGTAAGCTTTGATACATGTCCACGTTTCTGAGTGTTGTCTAAAATGACCTGCTAGCCTTAATATGGGTAGTGTGGAGTTAAGTATGGTGTTACAAATAGCTTAATTCTAAAGAATATCCTCTGTACACTGTATGCTTTTGGCTATTTATACTTGGGAAGTATTCCTGTTCATAGGTAAACTGACATTTCAGAATGCATATTTCCTGGCAATAGCAGTGCTTCTGTGTGTATAGTACACAAATAGATTTTCATTATGGTATTTGCATATGTGTTTTTCTGAGGAAAAGTGATACAAGCCTGGAAGAGCGAAAGCCCAGGCTCGGTTTTTAGCTCTTCAAGTAGTTTCATGAGGGTCTGAACTTTTCTCAGAGTTCACAGAGTAAAAACAAGACTTTACTATACTCTGAATTTTATGGGTAAAAAGGATTATGAGAGAGTCAGGTATTAACATTTCCTTTGTTTTCAGCTGAATGTGTGTTATTTTAAGCCTTTACATTTGAGGTAATACTGAAAATAGAAGTTATTGCTGCTGCTTTGGCAGCTGCCAGTTACTAAGGTGCATACAAGGTACTATCCCAAATACCACTGCACGTAATCTAGGATCTGAAATAAAAAAGAAAAAAAAAAGAAAAAAAAAGTCCTTTACTGGTCTCTTTGTTTGGGTACTCCTTTGGGAGTCCCTCGTGTCTAAGCTGACTTGTGGAAGTGGATATTTGAGGTACTTTGCGTGTACTGGGAGGATGGGCAGCAGCTCCCTTGCTCTTACTGTCAGAAAAAGTGCTTTGGAAAATTTCCAGGATGTGCTTTTTCCTCTTTTCTTTCTTAAGCACTCTGAGCATTGAAATAGTTACTTCTCTTAAAGGTTAACGGTGTTGAAATTGGCTATCTAAGTCAAGGCTTATCTACTCTAAATAGTGTCTGTCTCAAGTTTTTCTGACAATGTAATTATGCTACCTCCCTGAAAGATACAGGCTGGGCAAAGCTTCTGTTGGCATAGCTGTATCCACATGGTGGGTTTTGTTGGCTTAGTTGACTTAGGGTGTAATGCTGCCCTCACACACACACTGAGCAGATATGGGTATTGTTCTGTTGGAAAAATACTGTGCTGCAGATGTGGCTCAAGTCCTAAGCGATAAATATTCCAAGAGCTGTAAGCCATGCAATTCATTTTGGACCTTATAAATGAAGGTAAACCTTGCAGTAAGCTCATGATTTTGAAGCTATTGCAGTGACCACACAAATTCAAGGCAGTGGAGCGAGTGAGTGAGCAGAGCCAGGGTGTTTTAATAGCATGTTGAGGTTGAGTTATGCTTATTCAAATCACTAGATCACTGCAAATTAGCACCATCTTATTCTTATGCCAGCTCAGTCACATGTCTTTAAAAACTGGACATCAATTTCACGTTTGAAACATTAGTTGTCGTGGCCTTTCTTGCTCCTCTGAAAATGTAAAGAAGCAGGGACCGGAAAGTACATCAAAATGATACTGCAGCATTTTCCATAATTCCTTGGTTTTATGCCTTCTTTAGAACTAGAAGGCTATAATTTTTTTCAAGGGATTTCTGTCATTTCACTGTCATTTCTAACAGTGAACTTGCCATCAGTGGTCTGCCTGCAGCAACCTCTCCCACGCTAGAGCTGCTTCCAAGACGGAAGGAAGCCCCAAGTGTGACCTCTGTGTATTTATAGCAAAGGCAATGGAGAGGTGTGTGTTAAGGCATTGGAAAGATTTTATAGTTGAATTGAGTATGTTGAGCTTCTTCATTTAGGGCAGACCGAGGACCTACTTTTAATGGCAAACAGGCTTCTTGTCAGTCTAATGTTCATTTTATATTGTTGTTCTGAATTTCTATGCGTTTCAGACTTTGTAAGAGTCTTGTGTTTAGGTATTTTTATTTATACCTCTGGTGAAGTCCTAGGAAAAGTCACCAGCTGGGTTAGAATACTTTCAAATATTTCATTCAACCACTATTCCACCTCTGCTCATTTTTAGCAGCTTCTGCTAATAGAAGTCAAGTTTGGAATTGTAGAAGAACAGTGGAGTCAAGGTGGAGGTACACTGACACAAACAAACTTGAAGCAACACTTCACATTCCATGCATATGTAATTTATGGCTCTGGCAGACTGCAGAGAGGCTTTTCTTTTCCCCTGTAGCAAATGAAATGACTAACTAACGTCCAAACTGTAAAAGCAATAGCCATCAACATTTCCAGTTCAAATACAGTGACTTGATAGGCAAAGTGGTAAAAAATTGTTATGATTCCTCAAATATTTTTGAATGCCATCAGTGTTCATTATGTCTTGTGTGGATAGCTTTATTGAAGGAGATCCACAATTCATTTTTAGGAGATGACAATTAATTGGGTTACTAGCTTTGAAATCTTGGTGCACTTCTTCCGCTATCATCACTGTACTGAGTCCTAATTAGAGAATTTCCATGCAATTTATGTGTGGAAACCTGCATATGAGGACCTGCCCTGAGATACGAATATCGTGCTTCAGCTGTTTTGTTTTGGTTTGTTTTTTTAAAGCTTTGTTGATATGTACATTTATTTCCTGCTAGCTAGAAACCAGTCAGTACCAATCTCACCTTGTTTGCAGGCTGCATGTGTACTTCCGAACCATGGCTGTGAACCAATTATAGTAGGTTGAGCTGAGAAAATATTTTACCCAGGACCCTCAGAACCAACTGCTGTGGAAGAGAGGCCAGGCCAGAGAAAAACGAGACCTGAGATTGTATTGCTTGCTTCTATCATACGGCTGTAGGGTAAGGCCAGCCAGATGTGCCGGGCAAAGTAGGAGCATGTTCAGGTTTGATATTAAATGACCTCTCTCTAGTTTTGCCTGGAATTGCCGTGTTTTGTGCTGACTGGGCGGTGCGCACCAGCACTCTTGTTTCCCTTCACTTTGCGAGGTCTTTAAGGTCAGTGTCATACTTGACCATCTTGTCCCCTTCTCCCTTGCCATATCTGTCTGGTCTCCCTTGTTTTCTGTGTCCCATATCCTTCCCTTCACTAAAAAAGCATCAAGAAATTCATGTTTGTGTTTCATCATTCTGTTCATTTTGCTTTGAAGCTATACCTTTCCTTGGCGTTCCTTTTCTTGAGGTAACGAAGTCAGGGGCTGACTGCAGCTCTGCTTGTACGATGCCTGGAGCAATCTTTGCTTGGCCTTTAGGTAGTATTCTGATGCGAAGTCATAATCAACTTGGACCCAAAAAAAAGGTTTTGATTTCTGTTCTCCTCCTCCTAATGAGTTTCAGGGATATAAATTAATTTTCTTCCCAAGGGTTTCACAGACTGGAAATCTTGGACATCTCAGCTCTTCTGGTCTTTCTGACTTGCGGTGAGGAAGAAGGGCAGTCCACTCCATGGCAGCATGAAGAGCATGCACATGTTCATCTTGCTGTTTGTTATAATGTTTTGGCATCTCGTTGGAATGAATGTCACTATTCAAAGGGCTTATTTATTTGCCATTTAGAGATACCTCGGTGGTAATGTGAGCCATTTTGGTTTCTCAATTCCCTGAACATTATTTTAAGAGGGGAAAAAAGAGAAAAAACCAGGATAAAAAAAGAAGTCTAAGAAATGAAAGAAGATGAGGGAGGAGGCTGGAATAAAAATCTCAGTGGGACTGGAATATTTAAACCAGCGTATGGGGGAGGAAAGAATAGTGAGTACAAATAGCAAGATTGCAAAAACAGAAAGAAGATGAAAATTACAGTGAAAGAAAATGAGAAGAAAAAAAAAGAGAGGGGCTAGACAGAAGTCTCTTATGGAGACTGAGAAACCAGAGTCTGCTGAAAGGGAGTAGGCATGGTAAAAGATACCTTTTTCTGGAATTCAGACAACCTGTGGTCACAATTATCTCAAAGATGTTCACTCTGAAAAACTGAGTAGTTCCTATATATAAAGGCAGATACTGTTCTCACTTGGTTTTTTGTATTGATCTTTTTATAATGGACAAAGATTTTACATACTTTAGGCAAAATACATCTTTGTTTTAGCTTTGTTTTGTTCAAAACAGTTTTATGGAGAAATCTTTTTTATGAAATATAAATGTTCTAATTTTTCTTACTTTAGGCAATTTTATGATTTTTTTTTTTTTTTAATTAAGGGAAGGGAAGAATTTAATACTGCTGAGCTCTTAAGCCAACATCAACTTCATGTAGTAATACTTGGAAAATCTTTAGTCTTAAAACAGATTACAATGCATAATACATGCAATATTTGTGAGACAGAAGAAATGGAAGCAGGTGAAATCAGTTGTTCATTTGAGAGTATGAAGCGCACAGTCAGGTGTGGCATGTGCCTCCACTTAGCAATAACTGCATGTTTAAAGCAGCTCTGTTGCAGGTAAATGCTTTAGGGTACAGTGGCACTGCCATCATCTAAACCAAGACTGGTTTTTGACAACACAGCAGATCTTTTGAAGTCCTGGTAAAGGGACATATGAGAAATACGAAAGAGGACTTGTTTCAGCTTTCGTGTTGCTTTGCCTTTGGCTGCAACGGAGGACCAAGAAGCAATGCATTGTAACTGTGGTGGTTTGCTGTGGTGTGGCAATTTGAAACCTCCCCAAGCTGAATGTTCCTCAAGTCAACAAGGGTTTGACTTGGAGAGGGGGAAAAAATTGCATTAAAGTGTCTCTATTATGGCGGAGTTTGCGAAGAAAGGTGAGCTTCAGTTCAGGAAGGTATTCAGCATGTGCTTAACTTTAAGCATGTAACTCATCAGAATTGTTGTTGAAACTTATTCATGAACTTAATTCAAATTACATGCCTTAATGACTGGCTGAGTCTAAAGCAGAAAGGACAGCAGACACAACAAAGAAATTCATCATGGTTTCTGATAGAAGTCACAACAGCTCTTTCATTCCGCTACAGTGTGTGCAAACTCTTTAAACCCTTTCTCTGCCCTGTGGGTAGCAGAAAGCCCTTCCACGTGAGACATACACACATGGTGTGGTAAATTGACTGCAAATCTTGTTTTGTTTGTTTGTTTAAAAGACTAGAGTTTTCTAAATCTTAATGTAGTTGTGTGTAGTAAGAAGACTGTATATCAAATCTCCACTCACGTTTGTGACTGCGGTTGATGACATTAAAAGGAACTAAGTCTGGATCGATACCTGGATTGGTAGGCTGTTAGACTGCTCCAAAAGAAACAAAACATGTACTGTGAGTAACCATATTAGATTAAAAAAGAAAATCAAAACAAAAGTCATATTCGCAGGCATAGAAGCAGTCTGCTGAGATGCTGCACTACAAATACATGGCGCTTACAAATAATATGGACACAGTCTTCTGCCTTCTTGATTTGCCTGTGTTATTTCCATTTAATTTTGGGAAGCTTCCCTCAACTTTATATGACATTTCCAAGTGATACAGATCTCATCTTCCACTGCCCACAGGCAATGTTCCGAAGTAAGTAAACAGAAATGATGATAAGGGAGTGGAATTCAGTTGACTAATATTTGTTTCAGTCTTGATGGTGAGGGTGCTGTGCTTGCATGTGTGGAGGAGGGGGCAAGGGAGAAGTCGTTATGGAGAATGCTAGAATGGATGTTCTTCAATAAAATTTTGTTAGTCAAAGAAAATACTCTGAAATGCTGCAGGGAGCATGGAGAGGGGAAAAGTTGTTGCACTCCTGAAGAATCTAAAAAGTAAATTCTTACGCAGAAGCTGTGTGACATAAGAATTATACTTTATTGCAGCTGTCAATGGTAAGTGAAGTATTGAATTTACCACCTTTTTTTTTTTTTTTTCTTTATATTGGCTAAACTGACCTGAATGCCATCCTGGCTGATCATTGTTAATGGATAATAGTGCAATATGTGCTTGTGGTTTTGTATATACTCTTCAGAATTCTAGTAAGCTTTTGCCTTACCAGAGAGGTTAATGGATTTCAAACCGTTTAGCAGATTTTTGAGTAAACAAGATGTGGCAGTCAGCTGATAATACTTTATTTCCAATATTTTTGTGTGCATGCCATTTACATGTGAAGTACATCAGACCTTCATTGCAGAGGGTGCTGGACGTACAAATGAAAAATATGTGGTTTGCCTCCAAAGACCCTACAGTCATAATGTAAGACAAAAAATGTATTTTAACAAAACCAAAGAGCAGAAAATATTGTACAAAGCAATGATATAAATCCTTGTAATGGCAGCAAGGAAATCTGTGAAGAAAATACTGGTGAGGCTGCATGGTTGGCTACAGTTGGAACAGTGTCATCTGCAAAGATCTTGACGTTTCATTCTCATGCTTTGTATAGTGTGGTACAAAGTGTGGTAAGGGGGTCAAATGTAGGTTTTTATTCTCAATATATATTTATTTATATTTCTATTCATAAATTTTGTAGAGAACTAGGTGTGACATACATATATTTTTTGTGTGTGTATATATGTAAATGTTTATATATGAGTATTTATTACAAGTGAAGGGGAGATCATGTTTACCTGTGGTGTGTTTGGCTGTGGTTGTTGCTTTTGCTGGCTCCTGACTTAGGCTTGTAAGTGCCACCTTTTATCTTCTCAGGACTTCTCTCACTTTTTGCAAGAGAAAATACGTGCAAACATTCTCCTCCTGCATTATTTTCTGTTTAGTAACTGAGAGTATGTTATGGTTTAGAAAGCTAGGTAATTAGATTATTTAATTTTTAATATGAAGGCTTTTTTTTTTTTGGTTCTTTTAAGTATTTCCTGTAACTAAACAAGATACACAAAGCTATTATGCGTAGCTGTAATAGGGAAGGACAACCTTCCCTATAAATGTTCTCCTTGGTGTGAGTTACAGTAGCTGAGCATAGAAAGGAAGGTGAATCTGCTGTTTCTGCTGGCGCAGTGGACAAATATGTAGGTATTTCAAGCCTGGTATATGGTTAACTCTCTCATTTCCTTCAGTGAATAAAATGGATTGGTTGATAGCAGTGAATGGGCTACTATCAGGAGCATTCCTCTCATGAATTATTAAAAGATGAAGTGAGATGTGATACGGTGGAAGCTGCAGTCTTTGTATCAGGAGTGCTACTTTTAGAAAGGC
Organism: Cariama cristata; assembly: GCF_000690535.1. Taxonomy (NCBI): domain Eukaryota; kingdom Metazoa; phylum Chordata; class Aves; order Cariamiformes; family Cariamidae; genus Cariama; species Cariama cristata. The sequence goes on along the minus strand of NW_009622519.1, from coordinate 260,075 downwards.
TGAGTCAACAAACTCATAATTTGCAAGCAATCAAAGGACACGCGTTTTTAACCTTGGTATGGTTTTTTTTTCTTTCATCCTTTCACAGCTGTCTTCCAGACCATAATGCCATGTTTTGTAGGCTAGGTTTAGTTTCTTCATTAAAGTTCAAATGTGAACTGCATGGTTCGAGGTAGTCGGGCCCAATGAGTGGCTATTAGGGTCTACAGATACATCATTCGTCTGAAAATTCCCTCCGTTCGTTTGTCACTCTCATAGTTTGCAGTTTGTCCAGAGCTCTAGTTCCTTTGTATTAAGAGGAGCAGATAGCAGATATTCCGATTTTAGTATGAGATTGAGACTCACAGCGTCCACAAATTCCTAAAACTAGTGTTTCATTTGGTTATGGGTAGTCTGACTGCTAGGCAGATGGTCTCAGCAAATGATATCTTTGCAACGAAGAAAAGGCTGTCTTGGATGGATTTATTTGTTTATTTATTTACAGAGCTTTGTGGTTTGGCTCATAGCCAAGGACGTTTCCTGTTTCTAGTTTTGACTTATACCCGGTTAGTTTTCAGGCTGCATCCTCTGGTGCACTGTAACTAACTAGAGTGTCCCAGGCAACATCAAGAGCATTATTGATGCTTTCTGGTTGGTGGCCCTCTAGAGGCTTAGCTTCAGACATCTTTCAACTCCTGATCTCATTCCCCGCCCCCC
>NW_009622519.1:246687-259351 GCF_000690535.1 Cariama cristata | reverse complement strand
CCCCCCCCCCCCCCCCCCGCCCAAATATAATCATAGTGAATATTATATAAAGGTGTTTTGTGGTTTGTAGTGGAATTCAAGCCTCAAAATCCAAAGCCTCAGAAAATCTGCATCCTGTGTAATCTCATAGAAGCCAGTGCACAGCAAATCATATTTTACAGTGTATAGATGCTGAAGCACAAAAGTCAGGATAACTACTTCGAGGCAGGCACACCTGTATTGGAGTGGACATGATGATAACCTTGGGGAGGTGAGTTACTTAAGAATTCTAATTAAATTGTTGGTAATTTTTATTAAAGATTTTGTAAACCTTTTTCAAAAATACTTAAGTTGATTTTTAGAAATAATCAACTTTATCACATTTGGTACAATGAACACAGATTCTATTTAGCTGTTAAGAATTTCTAATGCATGTATTTTATATTTAATGGATCATGTGTTTGAGAACCAGAAGAAGAAATGGATCATGTTGACTAAAACCAGGAATGAAACAGGTTGATCTGGCATTTTCCATAGTAAAATGCAAAAAAGTAAGAAACTACAGTAACAAAGGGGCATTTTTTAAAAAATTTCAATACACTAGAAATTTTATAAAATTGTTAGAATTGGTGCAGAAATCAGTTTTGAAAGAAAATTTTTGCCCTAGCTGTCCAGAAGTTGATCTTTCTATTATGGTTAAACTTTTGATAACTCCAGTTAGATTCTGCAATCTCTTCAAACAGGAAAAAAAAAATCTAGAACTGTTCATCTTATTGAATGTGTTTTTCACTGTTAAAAAATGGTTTACAATTAGTGGCTAGTGGTTACAATTAGTGGCTGAGCTATTGCAATGTATTTAAAGATGCTTGCTTTCACCTTGTGCTTCCTGAAATGCTTATATCTACGGTGAAATTATAACTTGACATAAAAGATATTGTTGCTTTATGTTTGCAGGAAATGGCAAAAAGAATGGCACAACTACTGTCTTCATTATCTTAAGGGGGAAAAAGGCTTAGAAAGTCTATTGAGGTAAGAGCACACTGTGAACAACTAAGACAGTTGGCCTCTTCTTTTGAGTATTTTTGTATCTAATATATTTATATGGTTTTTATTTTTTGTACAGGTTGCTGGATCTAACCTGAATTGGGTTTGCATTGCATTGAAAAGAAGCAAAGTAAAGAAAAGACTATGGTGATATAAGTTTCTCTTGTACTATCCCATTACCTGCTAATTTATAAAATATTCTTTGATCAGCATATATTATAGCCAGTTGTCATGGAAATGCAAGGACTACCATAACCATAAAATGTATAAGGGCAGAGCAGTATATGTGGCCTAGGTGGATGGCAGTTTATATTGTTCAATAAACACTAGTTGAAGTGTCTGTGTGTCTGTCTTTTTATTTACCAACTGCAAACAGAGTATGTATTGAAGGGAAATTACCCAAATAAAAACTTGTACTGATATTGTTCTTGCATGTGTTGTAGTCGTGGAGACTATGCCACTAGCCGAATTTCAAAGAATTTGGAATGACCTTGCAGGTTCTAGCCTCCTTTGCATTAGATAGCGACTTCTGGTACTCTGATTCTTGTCCGTGTATTCAAAGGAAATAGATGCATATTCTGTGTGGTAGGTGTTACAAGAGTGAATGGGGGTTTTGTCTTGCAACAAAATCATGGCACAGCTTTAAGCTGATAATGATTTTTTTATAAGTTTATCCTCATTAGCTCTATTACTAAGCTTCCAGTTTTTTCTCCCCTCTTTTTCATCCCACTCTGTCCTTGCTGTTTGCCTCCCACTGATTTTTAGAGGAAATTTTAATTACCCCAGTGATACAAAGCAGACAGAGATGACCTGATGTCTGGGTCTTTTCCTAAAGTGATTCCTGGCAAACATACTGAAATTCATTAATTAGTTCTGCTTGAGACCAGAAAGAACAGATCAGTATTCTCTTGTAGCAGCAAAATCTAATCTACGTTTTCATGTACAGCTATACATCTAGTCATAAACTTGTGGAATAGGCCAAGTTAAATCCTCTCAGCCATGGGGTTTTTTGATTTTCTAAAATCAACTCTAGTAAGAGCTCAGGATCTGGAGTCCAGCACTGTTGTTGCAGATTAAGGGGAGTCTGGCAGAATTCCTTGGGCTGCTGCCATGTGGATCTGCTGGTAGAATACAGTATGATAATATGTTGAATTTGGCTCATTACTCTGAAGAAATGCTTCCATAGACTTTGTGGGACACAGGTTTAGGAATTGGAATGGCTGTATGGAGGGATGGTCTTGGGCTCACGGCTCTAGACGGAGCTGTTATTAGCGGTGTATATCCAAGATGGTTTGTGGTTTGTTTAGCCTTGTAAAGTATCCATTTTGTACCGTTGCACAGAGAGAAATAGGTCAAACATACCAGTGTTTTAAATTGCTCAACAAGACTCTCATCTTTTTTGTTGTCACTTTTACACTGCAGTCTTGAAGACTGATCCACCACTTAAGTCAGTGTGCACTTTTAAATTCTGCTTTCATGTAGGATCAGACCTAAACAACCCTTTAAAGTAGTAACTGGGGTAGGTCAGATTTGTTGCTTGGTAAAATTTTGAGTGCTACATGTGTTGGTCTTTTCCTGTATGTAAATTGTTTCACTTAACTTCTGAGTTTGCCCCCAAGTAGATCAATAACAGCAGGATGCCAGTGCTTTAGAGAACTGCTATTCTATAAATGTAGTGCACTTTGGCCACAGTCTCAAAGACTCTGTTACACTGGATGTGACTGTGAAGTCCTTAAACTCTGAGGTTGGTTTAATACATTTTTATTGTTTTTTGAATGAGGTAATTCAATGAAGACTACATTCTGGTCTTTATACAGGCATTAGTCTAAGCTGTGGTAACTTCTGCAGTCCAGATGAGTGATGGTGGTAGATCTGACTTTTACTTGAAGGAAGGCTTTTGTTTGGAGTAGCGAAGAGATCTTGTATTAAATAGCATGTTCCGATCCTGTTCTTCCATGGGAGGGTTTCCATCCGATTGGGCGTGTGTGGTTGCCTCGCCACGCAACTGATAGCAACAGGTTGCAGTGCAAGAAGATATTCTGAAACTTAAGTCAGGTGTGGTCCCATGTTGTGCAAGTCAGTCGCAACACACCAAGGTCAGAACCATTTCGGGTGCTTGCGTTGTCTGTTAATGATTTTGAATTCCGTCTTCTGCGTGGAGGCAGTGTGCTTCTGACAACAGGTCACTCACAGCAGGCATCTTTTATTACCTGTGAAACATTTATACTTCAATGACATTTAAATAATTAATAAGGCTAGAAGCAAATTTGATTAAAACCAAAACCAAAAAACTTGTCTGCCCGCAACTGAAATAAAGCATGCCTCCACCCTCCATTCTCCGGCAGACGGTATGATGCTTCTGTCAGTGCAGCTGACAAATACCCGTTCAGGCATGATGAAAAGTACTTGTCTATTTAAGTGAAAATAAAGCAAGGAAGAGAAGCTGAATGCTGTATGTGCACTTCTTAGGGCAGAGGTTGACCTTCTGCTTGCTTTTCAGATGCTCACCTTTGCAAAACTGTGGTACAAGCTGTAGCTCTGGCCTGCAACAGATTTCTGCTGTTGAAAAAGCAGATCTAGTTATGGATGGACTGTACTGAGTTTTATATTCCTACTGAAAAGGCAAAAAGGAAATATGAAAGTTGGGATGAACACAAATACGAGCTGCTTGAAAGAGCAAAAATGACCCCAAGTATACTTTTTTGTGCCACACACAAGGGCAGGATATTTTCGGTTTCTCTTGTATAACCACCCCTAGTGATCTTTCTAGTCGTGGTTGTGTGTGGGGGGGTTTTGGGGGTTAGTTGGTTGGTTTGTTTTTGTGTGTCTCAGAATCCTGCAGAACAACTCGTAACACTTGATGAATTCTTGAGAATTAGTCTCAATTTGCTCTGCATGGGTAAATTTGCTCTGCTGATAGTCAAGAGGTTGCATTCTTTACTTCATATCTAAATACTTCTTTCAGGAATCCCTTTCTTCTCTGTGGAGACAGGTATTGAATGTGAGCACAAGGGAAAAAGTGCTACAGCTTGTAACATTGCGTCAGAGAAAGGTAGGAGTGAGAGGATGGAGGTTGTGTGGACCCTTGCCCTGGTCCCAGTGAGCGTGGAGAAGAGGTGGCCTCGTGCTACCCGGGAGCTCGCAGGAGGTGATCTCTGCTCCCTAGAAAGCAATATCCTACTTACTGACCTTATCTCGGAAATGAAACTTCCCTACCAATCTGTTACAACAAGAAGTTAAGAGCAGAGTGAGGTAAAACCAGGGACGGGCCTGCTGCCCGCCTGAGTGCCTTGTCTGCAGAAGGGAACTCGGCCCGCCTGCCATCCGCCCAGTGCTGGGACTGGGTAGCACTGGGTTGCACTGAGCAGTGCTGTTGGAAGCATTTGTGCACAGCTCTGCCACTGATAAAAAATGAAAAGTAGAGGTGATATACTTAGCCTGACAGTGAGAGAGAAGGCTCAGTACCCCTAACTTTTGTTTTATTAGGGAAGAGAGAACTATTCTGGGCAGCTGATGACTACCTGCCACCAGTATCACTATGAAGTTAGCTGGCATGTGCCGGACTGCCACTGCCTGAAGTGTCACTTCACTGGTTTCTTGTTATTTCTCCTGTTTATTGTATAGGGTTTCCCCCCCGCCCCCAAACAGAACAAACCACCGTCTTTTTTCTCACATCACAGATAGCTAGTTGCAATTAGAAATCTACTTGGATTCATACCTGTCTCCGATTCATTATCCTGTTGTCAGTCTGGCACTGAGTATCGAGTAAGAATCGCGTTCATGGTTTTCTTGATTGTGTTTTGCTTTTGTGACTCTCTTAGTTTCTCATGCTGATAGTTTTAGAAGAGTGTATTGAAATATTTGTGAGAGATGAGGAAAAAACACTTAAGAACTTTACTGCAACCTGCGCGAGTCACCTAAATGCACACAAGAGAGCTCATGTCTTACGAAGTACTTCTGGGGAATACTTGTCCTTCTCACCGTCATTAATTTCAGCAGAGATGCGTGGATAAGGCTGTACAAATAAACACAGCTGCAGAATGTGGCATAGTAAACAGCATGCTGAAACCTCTTGGCAGAGAGTTATTTACGAGAGAGCCCAAATGCAACACTTAGTCCATGGAAAAGATGGCATTTAAAGTTTTGGTACTTTTGAATTTTTCAGAAGCAAATATTTATCCCTAAAACTACTCAATCTAGCCTTATATTTACACATAAGGGGGCAGTGTGGTACTGTTAGCCAAGTGCCATGTAGGTGCACATTAGCTTTCATTATTATATATTGCATCATGTTTTAAGAAATGGCTTTAGCACTCTGAGCACAATTAGAGCTTTGTCACTGTCTGAGAGTGCTTGCTGTGTCTGTACTGGGGGGAAGCAGGTTGGACTGTTTCCTTTCTTCTTTATAAACATTTTGTTTTTAGAGAGTTCTTGCACTATTTTGGCTTGCTGTCGTAATCCCTTGTTCATAGGCATGTGAAGGAGTGGGAGCCAGTTTTCTTAACACCGGTATGGGGAAGTTCAAATGACATCACTTTACCTCCCCCACAGCAACATTCACGTACTGGGAAAGAAGGTAATATTTCCACTGGAGCTTTCCTTTGCACACCGTATATAGGCTTCCGGCCCACTGCTGCCCAGTTTGGGCGATATGATCATTCTTCCACAGTTTTCATGGAAAATGATGTTTCTGATTATTTTGTACCAGCACAGTCTTCTACCTGCCAATACGAGAGTGACGATTAAGCAGCTGCAAGCCAGGGTATGCGTGGGTTTGTGGGTCACCTTGTTCCTACACGTGTTAATATTCAGGGTTAACAGGCCAGGAAGCGATGGCATGTAGAGTTTCTTATACTTTTAACAGGATGTCTTGAGTGCCTTACCACAGGATGCTTATGGCATTTTTCTCACCGGTAGAGTAGCCTGACTGGCTTTTAGCTTCATACTACACCTGACGTGTGCTGTATGTGTTATTTGTGGCATCTCTTTATACTTTCTGCATAAATTTCTACTTCATAAAAAGCTTTTCCTTCGAAGATTCATTACGAGCCTCCTCATTATAATATTTCCTATACAGATACATGGCAATGTAAAGTTGCAAAGTAAAAGACCACCACATACTGTTTCGTTATATCTTGTTATATTACCGCGTTGCATTGCTGTAAGGTGCCGTATAGGTACAGGGCTTTTCTTGTACCTCTGCTGTTTGTGTTTTTCTTTACCTGCTGGTTTGTTTGATGAAATACATATTAAGCTAATTTGTTCGTGTGAGTCTGCCATGATCACTTGTAAAAGGCTGCTTTTAAATTATACATCAGCATACTGATAATTTTCTAGAAGTAAACTGGCATCACTAGACTGCGCCCTGTATGTGACAGTTAAAGTAGAAATGCTATCACGTTGAGCAAATCTGTGTTGCTGGTTAATCCAGAGAGAAATGACATGGTATTTTGTATGGAGTGGTGATATGCTAGTGGTCATGACTCAAAAGATAAAATGATGACAAGAAATGCGATCCTTTTTATGTACGTCTTTGTGTATATCATAATTTAATATAAATGTGACTCAATATGCGATAGTTAACTGAAAAAACTCTCACATGGTATGTTACTATGGTATCTATCACTAAAAACCCCTCCTCTCAAAATTGTCCCTTTGCTTTCTTCAAGAGTATGTTGTTTGGGTTTTTTTTTAATTAAAATGGCTGATATTATAATGATACTACAAGTTTTGAAAATTAAAATGCGTATTCTGGCAAAATTATAGGTCCTAGCTAAAGCTAACAAAGCTTTTTTGGTTACTGGTTCATAAAGTTAGTATCCCCCTTTTTCCTCCATCCTAGCTGGCAAGTGAGGCTGCAAATATTTTGTCTTTGGATTAACTGATTTGCAGCTTGGTTAATGTGTAGACAGTGCTCTTGCCTTTTATTTTTTTTTCATATTGTATTTATTTATTTATTTTAAAAGCACTTATTAAAAACCCACAGCATACTCCCAAACTTGAAGGAATGGATTTTTGGCTCCTGCCTGCTTTGAATGAAATCCAAAACAAATGTTTTTTGATAATGGTTTACAGTTGCATTGCACAGGTTGCTTTTCATGATAAATAATTAACACCCTTTGTGTTCTTGATTGCAGATTTTCAAAACCCTGCCTGATGCCACTTTCCCTGAACCAATCTCTATGCCAGTATCTCCTCCCCATGCCCCACCAAGGCAATCAAGAAGACAAGGACAACGTATTAAGAGGCCTCTGGCTGTTTACAATCTCTGTCTTGAGCTGGATGATGGTAAGATGTTAGTAATAATTTCAGTCTTTGCAGCAGATGGGCTCTGTATCCTCTCTGTTCAGTAGATGTTTTCATTTCATGTTGCGTTTGTATACGTATGTACATGCACATGCATGTTTGTTTAATTGCTTTGGAACATGTAAAGAAGCAAGGAGAGCTACAGAGAAAGGAGAAGATAGAGTACTGTTCTGTGACATATGTTTAAAAGTAGGACAAACTGTCTTAAATATGCTTTTCCCCTCTAAAAAAGAAGCAGCTCCTGTTTCTTTGGGGAAATCTCTTTGACCTCTACTGAAGATTACACAGCCATAAGATAAATGGAGAGAGAACTAAAATTAAAACAAATCTTTTATGAGAAGAGCTAATGCACTCTACAGTTAAATTCATCTGGATTAAAGGCTCAGGTCACCACTGCACTAGAGAATGCTACTACTTCACTTGAATCTTTAATACCTTGATGTAACTAGCAGTGAATACTTGTAAACTTGCCTTACTGCTGAGAAGCAAAGAAAAAAAAAATCTTGCTTTTGTATGGAGTCTTCAGTAGCAACATACAGTGAGGCAAAGGGTGTATAACATATTCTGACTGTTGGCCAAAAACATAGTAATTTTCCTGAAATTTTATTGCTTGGGGGTACGTACAGTACTGAGAAGGCAAGTCAGGGCTCATTTTGTGTTACGGATTTTCTCCACCCTATTCTCTTTCTGCCTCCTGATGTTGTTAGTCAATTGTCTTTTCACATGAAGAATCATGGGATCGGGGCACAAAGTCCAGTTATCAGCAAGTGAAAATAAACAGGAAGATTTTGAACTCATGTGGTAGTACGAGATGCACTGATGAACTGTCATTAAATCAATGGTCAACAGCGGTTGATTTCTTAAGGAAAGAGCACAAATACCTACAACAACTGTTAAGTGCAGGTTTTAGAAATAAACTCAGGACTGTTTATTGTCTCAAAGCCAGTTTTACAAAGAGTCTGCAAGAAATTCAGCATGCCTGCCATCAGATTTAATTCACCAGAGAGAGACGTAATCTCTGTGCCTTTCTTTTCTTGCATCAAATATGAAACTAAATGCCTTGACTAGAAGATGTTTAAGGTGCATCTACTTAAAAAGCTTAAGCTGTGTTAATTTGAATAATATGCTACAAAATGCTAAGAAAGCTCTTGAGCTATATCTGCAATGATAAATTTATCCTCATTTGAAAAACAAAACAAAAAATTGAAGCCAGAGTTGTTTACATCTGATGTTGAATGTGAATCCCCACAGGTCACAAGAAGTACAACTTCTCCAATTCCATGCTGCAAGGTGTGTGCACTGAGGACCTGACTTTGACCCTAATACAGTAGACAGAAAGTATTTGATGGGTTGGGTTTTTTTTGTAAGATCCAAAAATACAGCATCAGTGTTGAAAACTGTTATAAACAGTCACTTTCTCTTAAATACAGTCCGTATTTTTTGTCAGATTGGGGCATCTCAACAAAGAGAACTGGGATTGTTAAAGGCTGTAATTGTTATATATCATACAGAAATTTGGTACTTGTCTGGGACTTCTAGTGTAGTGAATTGCAGAATAACCTAATACGTCATTGTGCACGATAGAACTGTGATGAAGGCCAAATTGCTGCAGGTGAAGTCACAGTTCCAGGATGGTTGGCACTGACTTTCAGTGGCGTCTGACAATAATATTTCCTTTTGTAACTTAAATATTTAAAAAAATATCTTCTGTAGTGTCTCCAGCTGCTGCTGAAGGTAGCGGTATTCTCAATCTGTTGTTGCTAGAAACTGACTGTTGGTAGGTCCCGACCTCACGCTAATGCTTATTCGGTTTGTGTTTAGCTAGATAGTTGTGTCAGTAAGGTGGGCAGCAGTTGGTCCAATGGTTGTTTGGCGCATGTGCAGTATACAAGGCAATACAGTAGCTTGAGCCCAACTGCGTCATGGCGTTATCTGAGGAACTACCGCAATGGATACAGGGTGCGTGAATCAGCCAGGCTGATTAATTATCTGGTCGCTGAGTAGAGCTCAGGGCCTCCAAATACGCGCCATGGCCTTCAGTTACTTTGTTCTTTGGAGGGAGGGGGAAGGAATAAAAGTGAGCCTGGGCTTCGTTCCATATTTACCTAGTTTCTTGGCTAACAAATGCATGTTTTATAACTGCTCTTTGGAAGATTTTATCCTGTGTGTGTTTTTAACAGGAAATTAAACATTAAACCCCTTCCCTCCCCCCTCTTTTATTCACAATGGCATGAGTTAAGCACCAGGCATAAGCCAGTGTTTTGTATTTCCTGGATATGGCAAAATTATCATAATCTTGTTTTAAACCAAGTAGCTAATACATATTTATATGTAAATATGTTTGTAGACAAATATATCTCTAAAGTTATTGTAAATATTTTCTGTGCCTTGAAACTAGAAGTATGTTGGAGACAAAATCTCTCTGTGCTGGAAAACTTCTTGAGTATGTTTCTTTTAGGATTGTTATGCAAACCAGGAAATTGTTAGAAAAGCGGAAACAAGTCTTTAACTATCAGCTGCTCCAGGGAGTTAACAGACTTCAGAATCCACTGCTTGAATTGGAAATGCAGGTTTTGGGCCAGCGTTTCGTTTCAAAAGCACGTTTGCAGTTGGGAAGCTTCTTGACTGCACACAAAATGTATGCAGCAACCACCCAGAAAGGGCTGTAAGTGACATAAATATTGATAGATACAATAGCTGAAGAACACACACACTGTTTGATAAAAATCCTTATTTTGCCTTCTAGTAATTAGCTGTGCTGAATTCTGATAGCGCATAGATTTTCCTTGTACATGGCAATTGGATGATTAAACCTATTTGCAAACAATTCAGGTATTAGATTTACTACCGTAAGGATCTGAATTTCCTGAAAGACAAACTTAAGTCACAGAGGATACTGTCTGTTTTTCTTTCAACTTCTTTCCTCTGTGGTAAGCCAGTTACTAAATTTTCACTCTGAAGTTTTTTGACATCTCAGTGTCTCGAGTAGAACAAGACTTAATGGGGAACTCTGAGCTACTTTCATACGTGACCTAAACCCAAAGTTCTTGTTTCAGCAAAATGCAGATTTGTCTGAGATTTACGTTAGGATCATTTCCGGAGTTTTCTTGCCTTCTAAAATGAAGACATGGGATTTGTTTGTTTTGTTTTGTTTTTTCTCTTTTTCTGGAAATAGCTTCCCCCCAGCTTCCTACTATCTGAATGAATTTGAGGGTGAATTAAGTGGCAGTGCAGAAACTCCTGTGGCTTAGTCTCGGCTATGTACAAACAACTTTGCATTCTGTCTCTGTCTCTCTATGCAGAGAGAAAAAGACTGTTAGCTACAACAGGGAGTTGTTTATCCTGTTCATCTAAAAATGTCATTGGGTCTTTATTTTCCATTTGGACAGTCAGTATATATCAGAAGAGAGCTCTGTTTATATTTCTGCTGGAGGGCAATGCCGAGTTACAGTTTTGTTCCCTCCCAATTTTATTTTAATTTTTATATACTTTTCTTGTCTTGTAGCAAAATAAACAGGTTTTTGTTTTGTTTAATCTCTTTCTGTGGCAGAGACTTAGAGATTATTAAACTATTTTGCTGGGCTACTAGAGCAACATGGCAAGAACAGTCCTGTGTAAGGTGGGCAGTATAACGTGGTCTATCCAAGATGAACAGAGAGTCAGCGTGAGTTGCATAAATCACACCTGAAGTCAAGAAATGGGTCTTGCACAGCAGTTTGTCCAGCCAGAGAACAACTTGTTTTCTAAACAAACCAAAATATACTACTTAAGCCACAGTGCTTGCTGATGCCTTATTCTATTTGAATTCCCTCTGGGTGTCAAAATTTCTTGTTGGCACATACATGGACATAGCACACTAGTATCATATGGGGGGCTGCTTTGTTTTGGTTTTAAGGCATTTGTGTCCTATCCCCCCATCTCTGGACCTCAGGATGCATATGGGGTGTTTGCGATAGCTTGCTGCCTCTGTAAACTAAGTATTATATTTGTAGTGCTTTAGGAAACAGATTCTTGTGTAGAATTCTAAAAGAAATAAAAACTAGGACTGCTACTTAACCCTTTAAAAACTTTGTGCTAACTTGTATTAACCTCTCAAGTATTTAGGGAAGCCAAAGTATGAATGGTATGTTAGCGTTGAATAGGAGTAGCTCTTTTTGATTATTTTTTTTTTTTTGGTGGGAATAGGAGTGAGACAGTGTCTTGAATTGGAGTGACAGTGTCTTAAATTGGGTGATAAATTAATTTGCATGAACTACTGTGGCATTCAGTTAAACTACTTCATCAAAGTAAAATGTGATACATGTAATGGTTACACAGCTTCCATGCAGTATTCCCTCTTCCTCCTCCTCCCAACCCTTCCTGCCCCAAACAAATAAGTACAAAAATGTAAACTTCATTTGGAATTACTGAATATAAAACCTGGATGTTAGAGGAAGCCTTGGATTTATAATAAGGAGACCGGTCTTCAGGGCTGGAACAACCCAGAGCTGCAAGGTTGCAGGTGTGAAACCTGGCCTTGAACTCTTTCTATTTCTGAATCTGCTGCTTGGAAGTGTTTCTGTAACCTGGCACATAGTAGGGGAAATGGAAAGAAAAGCAGCTACATAGGCATATCAAAAAGCCATAAGGGCTTGCAACACTTGCTTACAAAGCTATTGTTAACAACTGAGCAGAACACACAGCTATGCTGTTACAAAATAGGTGCACCAATATTAGTTGTGAGGGGAAGATCAGGATGATTGCTGTTTGCCATGTAGAATTTAAGGTAGTTTGTATTCCATCTTGCTGCAGGAATAGTTCCTGCAATTCTGTGCAATCTATCACAGCTTTTTCCACCTGATGGCTCCGAGTAGGATGAGCGTGATAGAAAGTAGAAGTCTTTCTGAGCTACTGCCAGTAAAAGTGAAGCTTTTTCTTAGGTAATAGTGGTTATCTATAGGGTCCCAGATTCCTCTCAGATAATCAACTTCTGCTTGGCAAGCTTTGGATCCATAGAAGGTACTTATTTTCTTGGAGGTATGGAATAATTTTGGTCCGTGCTTTGTATACGCAGTATACATTGTCTGGCTGTTGTTATACTTGTGAGTAATCTACTTGCTACAGCCTACTTGCTGCACAGTTATCTGAAATCAAATTTAACTGTCATAATGTAGTAAACATCTCCTAACTTCTTTTCAAATGATGTATGTCAAATCTTCATGCTTGGTGTGAGAATTGCCTTAGTATCATCGCCAGTGCTTGTCTGCTTTCAGTATATGAAATCTAGAGCCTGTAGAAATGTTCGACATAAACACATCCATGTGTGCACACACACGGACACAACAGGATCTAGAGG
>NW_009622519.1:222136-246656 GCF_000690535.1 Cariama cristata | reverse complement strand
AAAGGGAATTTGAATAGACTTTTAAAACTAAAATCTGAATTTAAAGAAGGAATTGGGGAGTTCAGGAGAAAGGGTCAGTCTTTCCTTGAGACCAGGCATTATTAAAAATCTCTGATCTCCTGTAATAATCCTTCATCTCTTTAATTCTCTACCTTCTGCACACAGACATGCAAGGGCACATAATACTGTAAGAAGGCCAATTTGGCATGCTAAATGCCATTAATCCCAGGCATGGAAGTCACTGACGTGTCTTTGCTACATGCCAGCTGTGCCCTGGCCAACCTCTGTTAGTTGAAAGTAAATGCTCTCACCCAGCACACAAGCGTGTAAGTAGAACGAAGACTTGCAGCTGTTTAGCTCTTCAGTCAGTCTCCTATGGATGAGAGGGTGCGTTTCACTGAATAAGGTGTTTCCTCACGTGGGATGCTCTGGCTTCCCTTCACTGCTGACAAGGATAGGAGAGAAGATCTTGGAGGGGGGAGGTAGTAAACTTTCTGAAAGGCTGATACGCAAGTTAGAAAATATGATTCCTCTGCCTGGTTTGCTCCCAGTCTGCCAGTGTTTTTAATTTGGTCAGAAAAAAAGCATGTTCTTGTTCTTCCATTAGCTTCTGGAAGTCTTTGTCCTGTTTGCTCTTCTTTATCCCTTTTATTGTCTGTTTTCTTCTAGAAAGTTGCACTGAGTGCAAGGTGAATAACATTACTATCACTTCTTTCCTTCCCAACTGTACTTGCAACTTGCTGACCCGACAGGGAGATTGAAGGAGTATTTAGGGGATATCATGGAGAAGTAATAGTGGTGGGACTAGCTTGGCTAGGATTGCAGTCTCATCTAAGACTACTTGACTGTGGCCAAGCGAATTAGCCTCAGAGACCGTGTTAGTGGGAATCTGCAAGCAAGAAGATGCATGATGCCTGGCAAGTTTGGTTATCCCGCTGAGCAGGTGGGTTTTTCTTGTTCTGTAAGAGGTGCAAATTCACTGATGATGAATGCATTCACTTCTGTCTCCCTGGCCATCAACGCTTCTTGGTGCTGCCTGTGTGCTGCACAGCCTCCTTAATCCACCTCTGCAGCCTCACTTCCTCAGCAGTCCCTGAGCACTTGCCAGATGTGTAAAAATAAAAAAAATTAAAAAAAAAAAAAAAAAAAATTGGACTTGCAGACATCTAACCCTGGAGTGTCAGATGCATGGATAGTTGTAGAAGAATCCAGGCATGGAAGACAATGTTGAGCTAACTACATTGAGATAGCAAAATCTGTCTTTCTAATTGCTGCCTTTTAAATCATCAGCTGGGACATTAGGAGGTTCCTCAACAAACATGTGACCTGCATGTTCAGTTAAAACAGCTGATAAAACTTCCTTAAGGGCTGCTTACCTTGTTTTCGGTTGTCTTTTTAATAAGCCATAGACATCCTGTTTCATCCATCCGCCGTTAAAAGTCACTGTTACAGCAAAAGGCGAGAGGTGACCAGACTGAGGAAGGAGGCACAGCCAAGTGTCAGCAGCATACTGAAAATGTTTGAGTGGCTTTCTTATGAGAGACCCATCACATACACAATGTGAGGGCAGTTAGTCTTTGTCATTATCCAAGTACCACCAGGGGCTGTGGAATTACTGGTAAGAAACTTCTCCTTTTAGTAAGTCATGGCAAGTAATTGCAAGTGAAGTAAGCTAAATAGCAAGAGGAGAGGAGACAATAGCATGGTATTCTCTCTGTTTGACAGCTCAGGAAAAGACTTTTTGAACACCTTACCTTTTGGGGTGGAAGGACCCTTACAGAGACGTTTTCCAGCTGATCAGTGGCTGAATTGCCAACACAACAGGAAAGAAAAGGAAACATGGAAGAAGGTTTTCATGGACTGTGGAGTTTTTGATGCCGTTTAAGAAGGCTGCTGAATTAGGGAACTTGTAGCTCTGATTATAGCGTTATACCCTGTTTTGATCTGCTTTGGTTTTTCACAGTTCTCATTCTCATTGATGAGACTAGAGCTGTTTTGTTGGTAGGTTTCAATGCAAGTCTGGACCATAGGTAAATGTTGCCTGGACTTATGGAAACCCAGAACACTCAGTGCTACCAAAAAACTATGAAAGCTATGGGACAATCCATTTATCTTTCTATTTGTTAGAGTTTTCAGGAAGTTCCTTCGGTTCATCACTGCATTTTTCAGCCATGAAACTAATGTGTGGCAACTGGCCAGCCTGGTAAGGCTGGAGGTTGTGTGTGGTTTCCTGCCCAGCCAGCTCTGGTAAAAAGTGAGTAATCTTTGAGTTTAGATACTGCTCTTGTTATCATAGTATACAAAAATCAAAAGAGGAACCCCTCTGCATGCTTGTATATGATTTCTGCTGTGTTTCAAAATTCAAATATGTGATATAAATTAACACCCCAACCTTGTACGTGTGACGCTGTCTTGAACTATTTTTCTACAACTTAAGGAACAAATTGGAATTCTTTCCCCATTTTGATTTTAGCTTGCTCAGCGAAAGGCTTACCTACAATTCTATGTGTCTTTGGGATTTTATTGATGTAAAGAGGTAATCTAAGCAATGTTCCTCTTGAATTTTAAGAGAGGACCTGCAGTGAGGGAGATATTTATTGAAATAATTGCTTGCTATTACAGGTTAAGTGTATGTCTAGAAAGATGCTTGTTTAAAATTGAACTTTGCATTTTAGAAATAACCCAAAAAGTATCAAAAAGGAGGAGGGCAGGGACATGGTCCCAAAACCCCACTTGCCCCTAAGTAACTTGCAGATGAGCACATTTCTTTCCCTTTTCTAGCCCCAACTCAGACACTCACCTTTCTGGCTCCAATTCTTGAGTTCCATCAGCCAGTCTGGAGGCAAATTCTGTCTAGTGCAGCTTCCTCCTTTTTCTGACGTATCTGAATCATTATGGAGTTGGGAAAAACAACTTCTCTGCAGGAAAGCTGCTTTGTGCCCAAGATACACATGCTTGTACATGCACACATTTGAAAAATATATCAAAGTTGGTCTTTATCTAGAAAAAAACGGTAGTCAACTCTAATAATGATGTTAATTATTTTGTCTGAGAGAAAAAAATAGCTGGCATAGAGATCTAATTCTTACTACGTATGTTTTGAAAGATACCCATCAGTTTGATGCTATGTGGGCTGTCTGCTGTCCGTTTGCTCCATGAAAGCTCTATTGGTTTTAGGGTATATGGGTCTATGATGTCTAAATTTATGTAAGAACTAACTGCAGACGAAGGCAGTATTGCCATGTATAGGATTTGCTACACAATGAGGCTAATGGATACTTTTCGATAATGAAATGCGGTAATATAAAGCTATTTTTCTGAGTGTTTACAGGAATTTGACCTCCAAAGTACCCATTATTCGGGAACAGTGAAATAACTCTCTTATTTAGTTTTAGCATTCTCTATGATTATTTTTAACCAAACAATAGATCATTATTGCTAGCTTTTACGTGATTTCACCTTATTTGGAAACTTACATATTTAACTAGCACAATTTCTATAGTCTGGAGGTGAATAATAATTCTGTTGAGCAGTTTCAGTAGTGTGATAAACAAAAGTACACAGCTCCTTAATTTACTCAGAAACAGATGACTTCATTAATTCAGAAAACTTTAAAACTTTGAAGAAGTAGAAGAATGTCTGAGTTCACCTGGTGCTTGGCATGATTACTACAGGATGATTTCTACTGTAAACAATGAACAAAGGATGCAGCCCTGCATTTAGAAAAGGCTGTTCTTGACTGCAGAGTCCTCTGATCACTCCATTACATGAAACTTTCTCCACTAGAGTTACTTCTAGCTTTCCAGGAATGGCTGAATCCTTTCCTGAGCAATTGGTACTCTGTATCGTGGGATCACTTCAAGTTTTATGAACTGTGTGAGACAACTTATCTTCAGTTATGTTTTTCATGTCGGTTTTCTGTAGGTGCTGAAGCTCCAGCACATGGAACAAAGTTCTCGCTTGGCAGAGGATATTTATGATACTCTTATTTCTATCCCTGATCTATGAGATTCCTGTTAAAATGAAAGCATAGTACATACCCACAAATTAACATAAGAGCAAAACTGCTTTCTACTTGGTTAAACTTTTGTATTATTGTGGGAATTTAGCTATTTATGGTGAGTGAATGTTTGTTATCTCAGAGCTGGATGCAGCTGTGATGCTGATGGGGGAGGATGGGTGGCTGCACGGCAGTGCAGCTGCTGCTTCCCCATCTTGTGGTGCAGAAAATGTCAGACTTGGAGGTGGTAATAGGGATTTTGCAGCATCTTTCATTTACCCTCCTCAGTAATTCCCCTGTCACCCCTTATCTATGACTAGACCTGTGTGACTCTGTCAAAGCGGAATAAGACATGTCTTTTATCCTCTTATTTTGCCACGATTTGTGTATCTGATGAGCGCTTAAAGCGTATACAACACTTCTGTTCTTCCCGTTCTGTGTATCTCAATAGAAACTGTCATATATTCCTCATTTACTGCAGAAACATTCACTTTCATAAGCTGTTTTCATCCTCTGGCTATCCTTAAACTATAGATGTTAGTTGTAATGTTGATGTTAAAGATTAGTCTTTCTTTTAATAGTAAAGTATGTAATTCTTTAGTTTACTTAAGCTGAAGTTGGAAGAAAACTCTGTCACTCAAACAAGTAACCGATAGTGTTAGCTCTCTGGTTTTTGGAGCTTTTATTACAAATGTTTTTGTTATTTAGAATTCTTGGAGTAAAGTAAGGTTCTGATTATTGACACTGCCAAAGTATTTCAGTTTTTTTCAGCTTTGGATGCCAACAAAAAATATTCTTAGACTAGCCAGGTGGAAAAAGGAGAAAAAAAGGCAACTAGGAGGCATGTCATGCTCAGTTAGGTAGAAGCTGAGTTCAGATTTCTGGTATGGAGGGTCTGAGAGCCTTTACTATCTGAGGCTCATCCAGACAAAAGGGAAAAGGAACTGAGGGTTACATATTTGCTAGAGACAGGCTAGATGAGGTAAGTCTTAGTCTATATAGGTACTTTCTTACCTTGTGGGGATTTTTCATTATGAGAAAGGATGACACAAGGCACAGGGGCAAGGGAAGGAGGAAGGATATTTGGGTTAGAAATCGAATGGTAAGTAGTACCAGCTAGACACAACCAGTAAATAGTTAGAATCAACCTAAGCTATCTTATTTTCTAGATAGTGCTGGTCTGAACTATGATCAGCCATAAAGGCAAAGCACGGGTATCTGTTGCAGAGGCACAGTGAAAGCTCTAAGGCTTGGATGAGTGTTGTGATTAGAACAGTGAAACAAGAAGATAATTTAGATGACAGTTTAAAAGGATGTGAGCAGTCAAAAAATTTAAATCATATGCAAAAGGTGGCGAGAATGTGAAACAAGTTTTAACTCTGTTGAGAGTAAAATTGGATCTTCCACCTATTTGCGTAGGATGAGGAGATGAATTGTAGAAGCAGCTTGGTGGCACCTCTAGAAAGGCTGAAGGTTGAAGCTGAAGGCCGAAGGCACTCAGAAGCTTCCCACAAATATAAAGAAGAAAAAGTGAAGAGCTGATGGCTGGAGTGTTGACAAAAATTTATGAGTCTTCATGCAGACTTACTGCTTTTATACTGAGAACCCTCACATCTTTCATCTGTTCTGGTACTCTTTGGCACCCAAAGATAAGAGTGTAATGGGAGAGAAAAGGCAGAGGACTGACATTTTTAGGGAGAGAAAATGAAGGCACCAAGAACACCAAACTATATGCTCAAAGAATGCTATAAATGAGATTTAAAAGAAATCACATCTTCCCTGTTTTATAGTGTAAGAGCTCATTAGAATTCAGGTGGTAGAAAAGAAGAAAGGGAGTTTCTGGAGCTCCTCTTCGAAAGGACCTGTCAGTCCAATGTGGCAGTCAGCCTTTTCATAGAAGTGGGAAACCTGACAATGCTGCTCGCTGGAGAACAACGTTGGAGGTAAAGAGGGGTGAGAGGAGAGAAAACAGTAAAAATATTAGACTATCGGTGTTAGGGAGCCCCTGAATTCTGAGGTAAAATGAAAACCATAAAGCTGATTCAATTCCAGCAATGTCCTTAACAGACTCTTTAACAAACAAACCATGTCAAAACTTTAAAGGCTTTTTAATCTCTAGCAGCTTAGCATCTTTTCTGGCTCCACAAAGCAAAATACAGGAAAAGGGTAGGGGGTAAAAAAAAAAAAGAAAGAGGAAATAGCTAGCAATCAATATATGTTACAAGTTTTGAAGAATTGTTAAAAAGAACTTAGCTATGAAAATCAATAGGGGATTTGTAATCAGCAGGATCAAGCAGAATCTTCACCGGTAGGCCTATTGCAAGGTGAATATTTTGAATAATGTGAAGCCATCTAACTTTTCCTAAAAAAAGATCTCTGGTCATGGGGTTGTATGGCTTGGCAATGTTAATTTTTAGAACATTTTGTAACATGCTGAAGAAGTTTGAAGAAACTCAAGGAATGATAATGTAGTAGTAGTATTTAGAAAGCTTAAATAGAAATCCTTGATAATATATCTACATATGGGACAAAGGTAGGAGAAATTCCAAATTATGACAGTGGCAGTCACGTAGGAGTTGCGGTCATGCGCTGAGCTGCACCCATTCAAACAAAATAAGCTTGGTTGTATTGAGAAATAAATTTCCAGGTTTTAGAGGAGAAATGTCGCCTGTAGCTACAGGATGTAGGACTACATCCTTAAAAACGGTGACTCTGCTAAGTCTGTTAGTCACGGTGGACAATCAGCTTATCATAAACTATTAATTTAAAGCTGTGGCAAAAAAAGTGCTGACCTTGGATGTACAAAGAGGGGATTGATGAGTAGGAGTAAGCGGTGGAATTAATCCTCAACATGGCACTCACAGGACCACAACGAAAAATCATGAATTCAGATCTGATGTATGCTCTCAGAAAGAACTCTGGGAAATTGTAACAGGTTTATAAAACAGGTGCATGATTCTAAAACTGTAAAATCTCTTACAGTAAGAGGTTTAGCATTAAACTTAAAAAGGAGATTGTTTTCAATACCTTCACACAGCACAAAAAATGGATATGAGAGATACTATAATTATTAGCAATGCATGTTACGTGGGTCATGCCTGAAAATGAAGCCTAACAAAGTGAAGGTATGTGCATTAATCAGTGAGTATGTTAATTAGCAGCCAATTGATGCTCCATTACCTTTATCATCTGCTCATGTCTTCAGACAAAGACTCTTTAGAAGATACAGTTTGGCCCCAACATGAGATGGGTGTTAATCAAAAGCAGGTTATTAAGCTTAATAGAGAGATAACTAGATACAATTCTATGGCCTCTGCCATGTACAGGAGTTACTATAATTTCTGAAATTAACAGAACTTTTTGTCACCGACATACAGGGTGAAATCTTTGTACTGTTGAAATTAGAGCAAGGAAGCTATATTTCGAAGACAGGTTTTGAGCATATATTGGTTTTAATCGTGAAAATGTGCTAGGTGATCGTTAGTCATCTGTTTTTGCAGTTATACAGAATTGCCTGTTCCTGAACAAAGGTATTGTTTTACTTTACAAAAACAGATAACTGAAAACATCAGAAATGTAAAGTATCTTTGAACGTGTTTTTAGAGGGTGTTCACTTAATCCCATAGAATTTAGCAGGCGTTTTCCTGTTTAAACACCTGGTTTGTTTTTAGTGTTCAAAACCTGATCTTATTCTTGAGAGTGCAATGCAGTATTGACCGTGAGAAAACGCTGGCTCAGGAAGGAAAGGAAGGAAGAAGTAAAATTTGAGGAAAGATTTAACACACAGTTTCATTTATGATAATGTCAAATGCAATTGCCTGTATACTGCAGCCTCCAGTGTAGACTCTGCTGCATGCGACTGCAATGTTTAGTATTCTTTTACTTTTTCTATGTGCTCTGAGAAACGATTCAACAGAAAAACTTCTGCTTTCTATAGGGAGGTGTGGTGAGTTGGCCGTATTCATAATATTAAAGAACAGATTAATATTCCTTTCTACTGTGGTTTTCATAATGTCAAGTCAATGGTTGAGGTAAACATGGCCTTCTAATACGGTGTATGTAGTTTGATAATCTGGGTTGCATTAATACTACTACTTTGGAAAAAAATTGTGATTATTTAAAGGGACTTAAGTCTATTTAGTTTTAAGGAATTCAGTTTCTTTATGAAGTAAATTGCAGTATTACTGTCTAATCTCTCAGATGTTTATCATTGTGACACATACATCTGCAAATGAGATGTAATTAATTAGTTTTAACCTGACACTCCTACGGTTTTCATGTCATGTCACGTAAACATGAGCGGCAACATCGTGGTCTGGGTGCAGCGAGGAGGTGCAAGGTGAGCAGGATTGGGCTGGAGGACGAGTGACTCACTTTCCCAGGTTAACGTTCTCCTCCTCAGAGCTTATCATACTTGTTACTATGGGCTAATTTAGATCCTTAAATTAGCAGCTGCTTTAGTGAGAAATTTCCAGATGATCACTTTTATCATTTTGGTGTTTTTAGTTGTATGTCATTTTACTCTCTAGGGAAGTTGTTCTCTGAGAGTTGCTGGGAGGGGATGAGGAAAAGATGGCTGGGGAAGCGGGTGAGTGCTTTGTTAGCTTTCTGCTTTTGAAGCAGAAGGAATTGAACTGGTTGAGGCAGTAATAAAGTTGTGAGAAGGATTTTATCCAGTGAAGGTGGCTTTTTGTTGTCCACGTGTCATTGTTGTTGCATTTTTAATTAATTAAGAAAAAAGTAATAAATGAAAGAAATCATTGCAACAGTCCTGCTTAGCTTGATGGAGTAGAATTAAGCTCAGTTTTTCGCCATGCAGATGCTAATTAATTTTCTCAAATGTGTATCAAATTATTTTTAGAGACTGTGTTTTGAGAGACACACAAATATGTATGGCCTAAGCTCTTTTTGGTATCTGAAGTGATGCATTTGTCTAAAAATAACCCCCCAAAATTTAGCATTTCATCCACATAAAACACATGTTCAAAAGGGGACCGGGTATACATTGTGTTGTGAAGATAGCCTGGTGATAATGATGGGGGAAATTGTGCAATGGTACCTTTTGGGGAAAAGCTAGGGGATTGCTTATCCTCCAGAATATGCTGTGAAGATGGGACAGTAGTAAGGTTTCTTCGCATATGTCTCTCAGGACATTGTTACCAAAGCAGCTTCTTTGGCTCATGAGAAGATTCTTTTAGTATCCTTCTGACTTGTACTTTGTTTTCCAGCTGACAGTCACAGCTCTCCCAGAGAAGATACTCCAACTGGGAGTATGGATTCTCTTTCTTCCCCGTCTCCGACACCTGCCTTCTCTAGTAGCCCCCCCACGCTCCTGGACGGAAATCACCTTATTATGGACAGTGGAGATCTTGCAAGCTGGACAACAAATCTGTAAGTAACCTGAATATTAAGTAATGGTTTTTCCACTGGTATGATTGTGCACATGAAACACATTTCCCTTTTCAGTTTGGTGGCAAATGAGTGATTTTTTTTAGAAATTACGTATAATTGTGTTTGTTTTCTTCTCCTACTAAAAGATATGTGTTTATATGTTGTGGTGGAGCTTAGACGCTACTTGAATGTTTGTAGGAAAGCAGTGTTCTTTTTCTGTAGAAAGCTAGTGCATTTTACTGTAAACTGTTGCAAAATTTTAAATGTTTTTTATTTAGGCAATGAAATTGTAAGTTATTCTCTGTATGATCTATTACCCTAGTTTTATTTCAAGACAGCGTTAAGCTACACTTAGATGCAGCGCTCTTAAGGTTTAGGGCCAAATTTTGGGTTTGGATAAATACACTGTAATGAGTGTGTGCTCAGATGCTGTTGTCTAAGAACGTTATTGTTGTTAATTTCTTAACAAATTAAATGCCTGTTTTGCAATGAAAGTGCAGCCTGTCACTTCCAGTAGACTCTGTAGATGTTCAGTTCTTGAATATGACTTCAGTTTAGCAAAAATTGACATTACAGTGTTAGTCCTGTCTCTGTAATACAAATTCAGCTTTGATACACAAAAAGCTGAACATAACTTGTTTTTTAAATCAGAAGTTGAACTTGAATTGAATTCTCTGGTTTGCTATTCATACAAGCGTTAACATATCAAGACCAAGTTTTCCAGCCTTCAGTGCCAAGAAGATGGAAGGAGCAGGTCTGGAGAAAAGATTTGTTACAAATATTTTCCATAATGGCATTCTGAGTAGCCTGTTCTTTTGATGAAGCAAGGGTGTAAAATGTACGTGTAGGTGTATGTAACACATGAGAATATATAGATAGCTATATGATGGGTTTATATTTCTAGATGCACACACAAATAATTAACTGCTGGTTGTAGTACTTACTAGCTAGAACAATATTTTCTTGTATGTATTGAAAGAATTCCAGATTTATAGATATTTTACATAAATGTAGTTTCTTCAGTAGAGGACTGAAATTACTCTTTCCTTATCCTCTTGTACTATCCGCTAGTAGTGGGTAGGATTAACAATAAGTTGTGTTTGACGAAAAGAGGTGCATGTGTGGAAAACATGCTGTAGATGGTATAAAACTGGAATGTCTATGAAAGCAAGCATAGCTAATTAAGGAACATAGGGCTAGCAGAACACTGATAATGTAACTTTGGAGAATAAAAGAAGGAAGTGTTGGTTTTATCCAGAGGGTTCAGGAACTTCAAGTGTTTGAAGGAATATTCCATCTTTTGCATTTGTTAATTTTCATCGAAAATTCTACTGTACTTCTGTTTTGGAAACTTTGGTGGCTTGAGGTTCTGTGCTCAGTTGGAAACAGCACTTAAACAGTTCTGTTTGGAAGGGGGAAAAAAAAAAAAAGAGTGCATGGTATGTGCATCTAGATTATTTGTCAAAAGCAGTTTCTTTCTTCCACTCACCTGTCTGTGAAGTTTGCCTAAGAGCTACCTCTGTAACAAGCCTGGACAGTGACAGAGAGCAGTCTGTGAACGGTATATTCTTTCTTTCCTCTACTTTCTCACCCCAGATTGGCTTCTCTTCCCCTTCTAGTTCTGATGACTCAGAGGGCCTTGCCTTAACAAAAAAAAAACCACAAACCCCAAACAGTCCCACTGTAGTAACAGCAGAGGTAGATGTCAGCAATGGAGAATGTACTTGGTGGCCTTCAGCAGTGCCTCATGGAGTTCTGTGGGCAGGGAACGGTGGTGGTTGACTTGCCATTGTGTAGCTGTGGTAGCTGTCACAGCTCCAGGAAATGTAGCCTTGGCTGCTGAACTCTGTTTTGGTCGTAGACTGTTCTCATAAATTGGACTATCCCAGAATTAGGTGGAGAACAATCCTTTCTGTTTGTGCAGGATTTCAAAACGTTTTGCAATTTGTGCCAAATTGGAACAAACCCAATTCTTAAAAGTCTCAGTATCCTCTCTAAAATGGTATTGCAGGTCTTCACTGAGCTACAGTAAATACCATACTGAGTTTAGGGGAGATGGAAATACAAGAGGATCCGGTTTCTCAAGTTTCTGCTGATGTTTATAACACATGCGTGTTACTTGTAAGAGATCGATCACTATGGAGTTATGTAGTCAACAAGGTGATGGTGACTTCTTTGTGGTAGAGGAGTTGCTTGCATTGTTTCCCGGGGGAGGAATGTTGCATTGTGGGTCAAGATATGTCAGATATTCCAAGGTTGGTTTATATCAGTAGTTTGCTTTAAGCAAGAATACGTGATGGATAGCAAGAATACTTTTTGTGGTATTTGTTTTCAAGAAAGGAAAAACTTGTTTTTTCCTGAATGATAGCTGTTGTCACTATGATGTTTCCTGGCAGAGTTTTTTTGTCATGCATGCCCTTTCCTTGTCCCACCTTTAAAAACAAAAGGAGCTACAGCTTCCAGCATGGTGAGAGAGAGGAGCACCAAATGAAGGCAAATACACCTTTGCCTCCTGGCTGGCACTAGGAGGGGGCACTGCATGGCCAGAGTGGCAAGAGAAGCTAAGAGATCAAGGGCTATACCACCGATTTGAAGTGTCTCACAAAGCCCTGACTGCTCAATTGTCGTGCCAGTATTTAAAGATATACTATGCATACGGTGTAACTGGAAGGTGATGTTTCACATATGTGCCATTTTGAAGCCCCGCTAAGCTGTTGGTTTTCATGTCTATAAGCGTGTGTCTGCCTGATGCTAGATTTTCTTTGCGAGCTCTGTGTGGATCAGACATATGCCCTGTGTTGTCATGTGCTGCTGTAGGGGTGAGCGGAGAGCGGGGTGATGGTTGGCTCTTACTGCTCACGGTAGGGGTGGTTCTCAGTGGGACCTAAGTTTACTGTTCTAAGATTATCTTGCACCCTAAACTTTCTTCAACCTTTTTCCTGAAGATATTTTTAACTTCACACTTCCATCTACAGCCAAATACTAAAAATAAATACATTTTATTTTTACATACACTCTATGGTAGAACATAGAGAGCTTTTTTCCCTTGTCAATCACAAAGTTATAGAGTAATTTATGTAGACACAAGATTCAAACTCCAAATAGCCCAGGATGGGCAAATTGCCTTTCCTACTTGATGGAGCACTGTGTCATAAACATGTATTGTTTGAAAATCCCTTCTATCCAAGGATGCGCAGCACAAGCTAATCTCAGACGTAAACTGATAGTTGCGGTAGTGAGCCGGATACAGTATTCGTCCCTTGTCGTCCTCTCCGCTGGTATGGATGTTTTTTTCCCTTTAAGGCAGAGCAGAAATGGCAATGTCAGTTTACTGTTAACCAAAGCATTTGTATTCTTTCTTGTTCCTCTCTGCTTTAAGTGTCCATACATGCTTGCCCTCAAGCCACAGAATTAACATTGTATGGCCATCTAGCTGGTATGGATGTTTTTTTCCGTTTAAGGCAGAGCAGAAATGGCAATGTCAGTTTACTGTTAACCAAAGCATTTGTATTCTTTCTTGTTCCTCTCTAAGTGTCCATACATGCTTGCCACAGAATTAACATTGTACGGCCATCTATCTTCCTCAGGTTCCACTGCAACCACTTTCAAAGTCCGCTTTGCTCTGCTAGAGCTCCAGGTAGTTACTGTTTCTCTAAGGCGAGCATGTTTCAGACTGCTTTGGGACTGATGTTGGTATAGTTTCACCAGCAGTACATTCTCAGAATGCTCATTATTTCGCTCAAAGGCACAGGTGGTTTGGGGGGACAGGGGGAGTGTTTCCGTGTTAGATGCACTCGGTTCCTTGCACGTTCCTTCTCATTCAGATTGCCACCGTAGCTGGCGTTCTGAAGGTAAGCAGTGTCTTCTAGATGAAATGCGATTATCCGTATAGTCTTTAGCAGCTTTCTTTGATCTGTACCTGCTGCTATTTCAGACACTGGAGAATAGGCAATGTTCCCTGTTTCAGGAATTTGCCAGTGTAACAGTTTGTAAAGTAGAATGTACAAATACAGTGATATTTGCCATGTTGTGCCTTGGGTTTAACAAGTAGGTCATGTAACATTTTATTCCCTCCATACAGAATAGGTATCTTTTGTGAGTTGCCCATGATATTATTCTGACCTGGATTTAAACAAAAAACACCAACCCTAACCAAGCAAACTTCCAACCATCTTTTATCCATAGCCATCAGTTTCCCTCGAACTGTTGTCTACCCTACAATTGCAAATTACCTGGGGAGTTTAGACCATACAATGCACCCTTCGCTTTTTCCTTCGGAGTTGCTTCAAACACTGGTTGATCCAAAGAAAGGTTATTGCTAACCTCTCATGGTGAATGAATTTGTGTTTTCTTCTTCTCTCTTTCTTTCTTAATAATATTTTTGCTATTTCTTCTGTTCTGGAGGCTGCTGCAGGTTGCTGCTCCCTGCAGATTCTGTGGCAGCAGTCAGTCAGTTGGCAGTGTTGGTAAGGAAAAGCATTGATACAAAGGTGTCACCAGAAGCACTGGGAATCTGCTGACAATAGATGGGGGAAGACATAGAATGCAAAAGGGATGGGTGAGTAAAGAAAAACACCATGCTGGAAATTCAGGAAATAAAATGAGTTGACATACAAAATTGAGCCATCGAAGCAAGCATGAGGGGAAGAGAAGGACAAAATATAAGCATGTTGTGACCAATAGTCCATAGTAGTAGAAAGAAGGAAATTTGAATTTATTCCCAAATTTCATGGAGGAGGAAAATAAAAGTAGTAGGAGAGGACAGGGCTTAACAAGAATAAAAGATTGGTAATGACTTACTTAAGATTTGCCTATAAAGGAAAGTGGGTGCTCAGTAAGCTTCAGTGTGAATTTATAGCATATAAACCACTGTACAGTCCTTGTGTGAATATTTAGTGTTGTGTCTGCTTTAAAAGTGGATGAAGCCTCAGCTTTCATGTAGGGATGCACTTTATGCAGCGTGAGCTTTATAGTCATGTTGCAAATGGTTTGGCAATTTTTGCTTAAGGTATTCAGCCTTTCCTGGCATGCTGGCTGTAATGGCAGCTCACCTCCGAAGGACTAGTGTAGGTTTTCTGTTATCGCGGTGACTGATTTGTTGAAAGGTGGAGTACAAGTCATGTCCTAAAACGCTGTGGACTGACTTATGTCTGTTTTCACTTGACCTTGGAATGAACCAAAAAAGCTGAACACTTGGTGTATTCCCTGGACTCGGTACGTGTTGTAATTAATCTTTCTGAGGCTCTTTTTCTGATAAGGAAAGATTTGTTGCTGTAACTGGCCCATTGTCATGAGAATGCCCTGTGCCAGGGCTTATCTACCAAGCTTACAGACTTTACCCCTCACAGTCCTGGGTTTTCAGAATTGGGTCAGAATCTTCCTTTTTAGTTGGAAGTCCCCTACATTGTCTGCATGATCTCTTCTTCGTTTAGATCATGAAAACTAATGTCTTGTTCCTCATTTGGAGAGTTCATTTTTGGGATCTGAGACTGCAGGGTGTCTGGGTTTCCTAGGGAGCTGGAACGTGGTGACTTCTGATGGTTGTTCTGGACAGAGTCCTGGTGCAGGATGTGGGGGAGCCTTCCTCAGGATGATGATACTGTCTGAGTATCTGTTTACCTTGCCCTCTTTCTCTCTCCAAGCCTTTGGGATTTTGCAACTGGAGGGGATGGACAGCATCCTGCCCCTCAAAAGTCTTCACTGACTGTGTATATGAATGGGGGTGCATGCCTTGTTAAAGCAATTACATTTCTGGACTCAGAATAGTAAGATTCATGGTTTTCAAACTGAAGCCCAGCTTGGATGCTGCTGTAGGAGCATGTAGGGTAGAGTCCTGACAGTCCAAATACTCAAGGTGCTCAAAACCCAGAGGAGAGGTAGAAGCACCAATGTAAATGGCTTTTCAGGAATATGCAAGGGACCAGTGGCAGAGGAAATAATCCAGTTTGGTTTTCATTTCTTTTGCAATTCTTCTTTATTGGTTCTCCTGACACTAAAATATTCTGTTACCCAGCTCAATGGTGTATATGTGCTACACTATGGGCATCGTTTTCGGGGTTTTAATATCCACAGAGGCTTTCAAAATGGGGATGAGAGCCATGCTGCGCAGCATCCTGAGTGCTTTCAGGCCTCTTCCTCTCGCCAAGCCTTTGGGATTTTGCAACTGGAGGGGATGGACAGCATCCTGCCCCTCAAAAGTCTGTGTATATGAATGGGGGTGCATGCCTTGTTAAAGCAATTACATTTCTGGACTCAGAATAGTAAGATTCATGGTTTTCAAACTGAAGCCCAGCTTGGATGCTGCTGTAGGAGCATGTAGGGTAGAGTCCTGACAGTCCAAATACTCAAGGTGCTCAAAACCCAGAGGAGAGGTAGAAGCACCAATGTAGATGGCTTTTCAGGAATATGCAAGGGACCAGTGGCAGAGGAAATAATCCAGTTTGGTTTTCATTTCTTTTGCAATTCTTCTTTATTGGTTCTCCTGACACTAAAATATTCTGTTACCCAGCTCAATGGTGTATATGTGCTACACTATGGGCATCGTTTTCGGGGTTTTAATATCCACAGAGGCTTTCAAAATGGGGATGAGAGCCATGCTGCGCAGCATCCTGAGTGCTTTCAGGGTCTTTGTGACCCGGCTGGGAGGAAGCTACTCATTCTTCATAAAATCTCAGGCTGTTCAAATTCCCAGTGAGCAAACTGATGTTAAAAGAGCCATTGGATCGCAAGGGAGGGCAGAAATAGTGGTGTTCTGCCCATAACAGAAACCTTGGAGATAGTTATTAATTTTGTTTGACTGCGGAATGAATTCCCGTCAGCCTTGTTTTATTTACATCAGTAGACTGCATCTATAGTCTCCTTAAAATTGGAATAGTTTCTTTTTGTACTTTCTGGCAGTGGTGTGAATTTGCAATTTTACAGAAATGATGAATAACTTCAGTTTCATTGTCTTAAAAACTTTTTATAATATCTAATGTCATCTTATTTTATTAAAAGAAGATGCTTTAACAGCTGTTTGCTCATTGTGCTTATTTTGCAGTTTGTTTTTGTTTCAGCTGCCACCTCTTCAGTGACTCAGCAGTTTGAGAGCGGTTTAGCGGAGCAGGCACTTCTTTTTGTACCCTTTTGTTATGCAAGCAGAGCAATAGCCCTCATTTTGCAGCTCCTTTGAAACAGGCATGATATAACTTAGTCATGTGGTTTATACAAAATAGACCTTGCCATCTCCTTGTCTTCCAGTGGTCTGGGCAGCTGGGCTTGCCAGCGGCACCCCTGGGTGAGCGCAGGGTAAGCAGGGTGTGTGTTCAGAGCAGGGAGAGATGTGGATGCCACCGCTGTGATGAGCTAAAGTTTCTTTTTCTTTTCTTTTTCTTTTTTTTTTTTCCTTCTCCTCTTTTTCTTTTCTTTTTTCTTTGCGTGATTCCAGGGAACACAGCCCCCTCATTTTTTTTTCTAAAAGGAACAGCAGTGTGTTATGAGCTTATGGATGTACATCATTTTTGCTTTGTCTGAATTATCATTTAAAAATGCTTTAACTTAGGACAGCAGCTGTAGACGTTAGCTTCAGATTTACCAGACTGGTGTGAAAGATCATTTCACTAATGTGTTAGCTGCTTCACTGAGACTTCACAATCCAAGTTCAACAAAACCCTCTATTTTAGTGCTGGCTGATGTGTTCTGTATAAATGAGGGTTCAGGAATGTTGTGTGCATGTTACGTACTTTAAATTTTGGGAATGGAGTTTTTTTTCAGAGGGAACACGGATGAGGAAATTCTGTCCTTCTCTTTTCTCTCCAGCTTGGCTGCAACTATGACAATTTCTAGAATTTTGTATGTGTATTTTTCTGCTCCTCAGCCTCACCAGGGCATAGGGGTTTTAACATGTAGGAGGATCATTGTCTGGTGGTGGGGAGTATTGGATTGCATATTGAATCAGAAATAGCCGACACCTTTTGGTATACTGTGTCATCTTATAATGAAACCTTTTAAAAACACTTCCATTGAGTTTGTCAGCCAGACACTGTGATACGACAGCCATGGGGCTGCCAAACTCGTCTATGAAACAACCCTTTTTTTTCTCAAGAGTTGCAGTGTAGATTCTTTTCACAGAGTCTCTTCTCGCTCTCAAGATAAGAGGCTGCTCTTTAGCTGTGTTACCTTAGGAACCAGCCAGATAAACATCCAATAAAATCTTGTTTTCAGGAGTTTGTTTCTGAATATCAGTACAAAATCTCTAGCTTATTTTCAGTAAGGCCATTTCCCCCTCCTCCCTTCTCCCAACGTTCACTATGCCAGACAATAGCATTTTTTTTTCCTCAGAGAGAGATGGTTATATCAAGCTTTTTCCCCCTCCCCACAGGAAATGCATTGCCTTCATTTTAGCCCTTAGGAGAAAGGATTTTTTCAACATACCTTCTTAAAGTTGAGATGCTATATGATAAGATATGCAATACTGTCTAATATATCATTATCTTGATGAACAAGGCATGCAAAGCTTTTATAGCGAGGTGACTTTGCTATCGCAAGAATCTTTTCAAGAAAAAACAGTAAAATCCAAGAGTTTGTTGCTTACACACCACAACATTGGAACGGATTTTTGCGATTGAGTAAAACCTTCTGTTTTAATAATAAAATTGTTTCCTGAGATAGCCAAGTACAGTAAATAACCCCCCTCTGAAATTCTAGAATGTGCTTAATATTTACAGCTATTAATTTTTTTGTTCCCCTTCTTAACATGGTGAAACTATTGCTATTAAAAAATGTTGTGTGGTTTTTATTTTTTCCCCTCTGCTGGATCCTAGAGCGGGATCTCGTGCTTGGTAACCAGGAGCTGAAAGGGACGGGGGAATTCGGGAGCCGTGCTGCAGTGCGTTTGCTACAGCTGAAATGTATTAAGGGAATTCATCATAAAGTAGGGGAGGGAACACGTACCTGCACTTCTGGAGTGTTTTTCCACTAGAACTGTTGGAGTGGCTCAGAATTCATAGAAAACCTGCCAGTTTGTACATGCTTTTGTATAATGCTGCCTGGTAAAGGCTAGCGTAGTCTTACTAGTTGATAGATTACCCTTCTTGTTGAGTCTCTGTAACTTGAGAAATAAACATGCTCTGACATAGATCTGAACATTTTATTCATCTTCTGTTCCTTTCTTTGCACACCTCTCCTCTTTTTTTATTTCTACTCCAAGTCTCAGTGAGAAACCATCTGGTATTTATTCCAAGGATTCTTATGAATGACTGTTGCTTTCCTGGGTCGGAGGGTCTCTTTTGTGTCTTCTCTGTTCTGAGTATTGTTTTGAAATTATTAATCCTGTGTCTTACATGGAGGTGGTGTGTGTTGTTCTAGACCTGATCAGGTAAGTTGCATAGATTAATATGATGCTTGTTTCAGTGAAATATTTAATAAATGGAAGATTTTATTATTCACTTGTTGAAAACCAAACAACACACATCTGAGGTATGCCCTAGAGAAGACCACTTGGTAGAACATTCTTGAATCGTGATTAGTTTGCATTAGAGACATTTTAATACTCTTCTGGCAATATACTTGGAATATTATTTTTCTATTTTCTGTAGTTTTACAGGTTTCAGAAATGAACCTGACACCAATCTTAATGTTGGAATTGATTTGAATTGAATAAATAAGAGCACAAGGAAAATGTTTTTTCTTCAAATCCCAGGATTGTCTTAGCTCTAATAGTTGAGTCTATGCAAGTAGGATAATTTTTTTTTTTTTAATTCACTTTTGAAAAACTTTTATCTTAGGTTCACCTTCTAGGTTACTGAGGTAAAATTAATTCTGCACATATACATTATGTGCAGAAGAGGGAGAAATAGTCTGCTTTCTCGTGAACTTTATAAACTTTACAGTACCATTGAACAATTTTTTTATCCTCAGTATTTATAGAAAATAATACAAATGCTGGTGTTCACTTTTTGTGTTTCTTCTCTGAATGAAGTCATTTTTAGCTGAAAGTTTTTGTTTTATCTGAGGAAAATTTTCGAGTGATTAGATAAAAATGGGAGGAAGAGGACAAGTGCAAGTAAAAGTAAAACCCAAAATTATGTAGGTGCTGGTCTTCAAAGGTATGTAATTACTGGAAGATGTAAATAATTGTGTAGCGGAAGATTCAACAGCAGTGAAGCAGACTAGATGTCCTCTTCCCCAAGTTAAGCATGAAATATGTTTCTAGTCAGCACAATCCAGCTTTTTGTTCGGTTTACTACATATGATTCCTTCCTTTATTTGGTAAATCTGATAGTTTTAAAAGCAGAGCATGTTTTGATAAACCCTTCTGGTTATGATTCCAGCACATTTAAGTTCATTTTTATTAGTGGAATTAACTGTAGAATGCTGTTTGCATACACTGTGAATTCCAGTTTTCATCCAAATGCTGCCTGACACAGATCCAAAGGAAAAAAACTATTGTCTTGTTAATTAAGGAATGTGCTATCCACCATTTTATAATGCATTAAATTTAAAAATTAATAATCAAAATAAATGTCAGCTTAACGGTGTAATTGATAGAATGACTATGAGGTATATTGGCTAGGAAAATCAATTTGTAAAAGCTGAATTTGGTTGTAAACGATGTTACGCAAACCAACAGTAGTGATCCTTTCTTCTAGAAATTAAATACCTCAGTGTACAAGAAAATTAAAATCAGCTATTATGTTAGGGTTCCTGCTTTCTTTTATTCATTTACAATTATAACTGGGGTGATTGTGGATCCTTTTTTGCTTCTGGTTGATCTACCCTGATTAGGTGTGCATTTACACCCCCGCAACAACCTTCTTGACTGGATTCCTAGATCTTGGTGGTACTTTGCAGATTTATGCTATCTAAGAGGTTAATCTTGGAATAAGATGAACTGATAAATGCTGTATTGTGAAGTCTGTACTTCTGAGTGATTATTGCTGTGTGTGAATGTTTTTAATTCTGTTTCTGCTTAGAATCTGCTTGAAGTCCAGCTCTTTGTTCCGCAGATATGCTGACATTAAATGTTTGGGCTATTTGTTGTTTTGTCCATGCAGTGAAAGAAAGCTTTCCAGTGCTCGAACACTGTAGTTCTTTTAGGTGTAAAATTAGGAACATCCTTGATGTTGGGGAGGACTTGGATGTTTTTCAATGACTAATAAAAGTTTTAACTTTGGCTGCTGTTTCTTCTCCTCTTGTGGCAACTATGTGTTCAGCCATTAATTTAATACGTATTTGAACAGTGTGTGCATGAGGGCAACCGCTGAGGCAGTATCTACGCAGTTATGCGAATGAGATCTCAATCCAGAGCCAGCATCGTGATCCCAGTGTTGTAATAGCTGCAGCCTCTTCTGAAATCTTCCCAGTCGTACATGCCTAAGTACAGCACTGAGAAGATTTTAAAATAGATTCGTCAAAACTTGTAAAGGCAAAGTGGCAGCTCAAATAATAGCCTGCTATATGCAGTTTCATTGTATCTGTCCTTATTAGATAAGGAATGTGGAATTTTGTCGTTTTATTGGTTATGTCATACATCTCAGGTAATTCGTCTTAGCTTAGGATGTAGGGCATGTAGGAGAAACACTTTCAAGGAGGAAATGCAGAATTGTACAGTGGCCACGTTTGCAAATCAGCTCGACGTTATTATTGGTTTTGAATTTGAGGATCTAACTAGTTATCTAGTTATAAAGATTCAAACATTTTGGTACGAAAAGAAATTTTACTTACCTTGTTAATTCAGCCTTGAATGTATTTCCTTTTAGTCCTGGTCAAAGCCGCCCATCGATGGTCTCGTGGATGAATACTCCGTCTGCTAACCCAGCTGCCACAAATACTGCACCATCCACTTTCTTCTTCCCTAACCCTGCCACGGGGAGTGACAGAGCAGTGGAAAGGTATGATGTACACTTTTGCTGGTTATTTATTTGCCTCCTTTTTTCTGTATCTTTTTAAAAATAGCTAATTCATGTCTTCTGCGGTATGTGAATGATTATCTGCAATCAAGGCATGCAACCGTAGTGATTTTGACAGGATAAAATAACTGTCTACTTTGTCTTACTTTTCCTTTGAACACCTTCCTTGTAGAAGGCACCCAGGTTGAGCTAGTGGCTTGTTGGTTAATACAAGCGGACTTTGATTTGGGTAGTCAATTCATAGTGTCTTTCCACTGCAGTGATTCTCTTACAGTGTCTTTTAAAAAGGCGTATTCTCTCTTTTCCGTAGCCACCCATGTCCAATTTAAGTTTCTCAACCTAGCCTTCTTACCTCTGAAAGACTTCCCCATGTCTTTACCTGTCTCTGTGGTTTCCTTCTTTTCTTTCACTCTTTGGCCTGCTTTCCTTCCATCCTGTTTCTGCTTCCTTCCATGTTGTTGTCCACCTTTTTCCTTTGAAGGTCTTCACCATCTTAGCTTTTTCCTTCAAGTTTTGTAATACTTGCTTTTCTAATTAAAGTAGTTGGGTATATTCATAAATTCTTTCCAACACTCGGTAAGAAAATTCCATTTCTCATTACTGGTTGCATTTTGCACCAGAATCGCATTGTCTGTTTGACTGCAAGTTCCTTGGGGCAGGGAGAATCTTTCCCAATGTTTTATGTGTAGTTGCTGCCTGGGCTCAACAGAAGATGATTTAATGGTGTGAGTGCTGTGTCTAAACAAAGCATCGTTGGGCAGCAGCAAACGGTCAGTTAGCAAAAGCGTGATTAAATAAGATGTGGCAAAAATACTTAGATAGTCCAAGATCTCTGCTTACGGTGCTTGGAGAAATGAGTACTTTGGACAAATTCATATTGATGGCTTATTACTGAGCATCCTGAGAACACCTCTAAAAGACTGCCTGAAATGTTAGAAACCTTACTGTGTTTAGGACAAAACAGCATCTTCAGTAGTCCGGTAATGTTGTATTGTAAACAAATATAAAAGGCAAATTCTGTACAGTGATAGTGAAAAGCTGAATTGCAAGATTCATGAAGAAATGTTTCAGAAGATATAATGACGATTAGTCTATAAATGAAGTATAGTATGCTTGATTTCATTGCTGATTAGCACTTGGCAAAATTGTAACTGTAGTTGAAAGCTGAGTTTAACTATCATAAAAATAAGTGTGCATAAAGTTGGGAGTATGATATTCATAAGCTGTTGAAGCCTCAGCTTTGTCATTTGTGTGTATGAATTATAAGCCTGTAATGATGCATGTGAGGCTGCGCTTAAAGTTTTAGTCATCTCCAAATGAGAATGGGGAGAGAATGGTTGAGAAAGGAGAGTGTCTTCATAATAGTAAAAAATGACTATAATTCATAATTTCATTTTTCAGTGTTGCCCACCGAAAAGCAAGAGCAGTTTATCCATGTGAAGCAGAACATAGCTCTGAATTATCATTTCAGATAGGAGCAATTTTTGAAGATGGTAAGTACTGCTTGAGTAAATATAAAGCAATGAAAAACAAATTGACAAAACTGCTAAAATGCCTTTGGATAAAAATACAAGCCTAACTGCTATTCTGCCAACGTTGCTGATGGCACACAGTTGGTGACGTAGAAGATTCCTGGTCTGCAGAAGCTACTTATCATATACTTAGTACTGCGAGGCAATGCCTTTGATTTCTGGTGAGCAGACACTTTCAATTGGTCTAATTTTTCAGCAACATTTAAATGTGTTATAGCACCAAAAAAGCTTACTCAGCAATAGAGAACAACATCTTGGCCTATGAAACTGTATTTTTTAAAATGTGAACTATGGTTGTAAAATAATGTATGGGCTTTCATGTAAAGAAAAAAAAAATCTATTTAAGGATTTTCAAGCGAGCAGAGATCCAGGTAAGTCACATGATCACTGGAGAGAAAAGGGAGTCTTTACTTTCTCGATCAAGGGATGTCTTAGTGTGTGTTTGTACTTGTAGAAAAAGGAATATTCACTGAGGTGGAGAATGAAGACCTGTGTTTAAGGATTTCTGTGGACCCAAATATAGAATTACATATGAACATCCGGAAGGTGATTCCGGTGCTCAAGACTCTGTTGCTCCTCAGTGAGCTTCCATGGCTGTACTCTTCAGCAGCTGCACAGGGACTTCAAACTGATAAGAACAGTTCTAGTTTTTAAACCTTATGCCAATGACTACTGTAATACAAACTCTGAAGATGCAGAAGACGACATTAGAGTGTAGTTTCTTCCTATTGCAAGGAAATTTCTATTATAAGAAAGAGATGGTAGGGAATAGCTCAACAGGGCCTGGACAAATTCAGCGTTTCTTGTTACTTGAATGCAGTTTAATAGTACTTCCAAGCAGAAATTAACTCATAGCAGCAGCGCACAGTAAGACCGTTGTTTGTTATAAGACCTTAATAAAAAATTACATTCATACTAAAAGCCAGAAGACTCTTAAGTTTGGCCAAATCTTCATCCAAGTTTTGTGCAGACTGGGGGATTCAAAGTGGTCTGAGAATTACATCCCTAAGAACCTGGTGAGTACCGCGATCAGTGTTTCAGTCTTTCATGTGTCTAGAGGCAGGGAGGTAGTAAGAGGCATACTGGCTCTAAAGAATCTGGAAATTCTGCAGTGATGCCTGTTTTCTTCTCATCCATTGTCAGTTTTTAGTTTGCTACCAGGACGGAAATCTGATATGTGCTTTCCAGAGGGAAAGTGGTATTTAATTCTGCATGACCAAACGCACTTAGGGGATGTACTGCCTGGTCATTCAAATACCACATGTGAGAATCTCTGGTTGGATGTCCAATAAAGGAGGAGTATTCCAAATTCCCAGTTTACTTCCAGCAGGAAAAAGAGAAAAGCATACAATCTAAAACAGCTGGAAAACATCAACCTGCAGGCATAAAAAAAGCTAACTAAATGTGTCTTATATTTCCCAAAATGCACCCTGTTAACTCTGTTAGCACTGGATCAAAAGTCTGCGTGGGAAAGTTTTTCTCATAAATGAAAATAAAGAAAATCTTTTTGTCCTGTCCTCCTCAACCCCAGTAGAACATTCCTAATTTGTTTAATGAGCTGAAACAAATGGGAAGCTCAGCAGAATAGCAGAATCTTTTTTTTTTTTTTTTTAGCATGTATAACAACAACAACAAAATTGCACAGACTTAGACATCTCCTTCCACTCCTTTGTGATGCTTATTTCGAAGCAGAGCGAGCATAGGGCATT